>NC_060889.1:26201247-26283747 GCF_014805685.1 Silurus meridionalis | reverse complement strand
CCTGTGTTCTTCCGATCTAAGGCCACCATTCAGTCTCCGGCAAGATCTAATGCCGCCGATCGATCACTGGCCCTCGCACCAGCTCGGTGGACAACAAAACGTCCGCTGTTCTCGTTTCCTGCCACGCTCCGCAGCAGAACACTTAACCTCGCCGGCCTCATTAGCCTAATTGCATTCACTGTCCCGCTCTAAAACAGGTGCTGCCTTTGTGTTAGTCTCTCTCACTGTGTGTGTGTGTGTGTGTGTGTGTGTATGGAGGGGTTAACGGCTACAGGTTAGGGAATGTTAATTGTGCACTGATGAGTCACTGTGTGATGTTTTGTTATTTTTTGCAGACTGGCACAGAAAGCCGAAGCCCTCTACCATGCAGGCCTGGTTTTTCTGAAGACGTCTACGATGCACCGTTGCCTGGAAATCTACAGGATGAACAACTACTTCTTACAGGTACAAAAAAGAAATTGAGAAAAAAACACATACAAATTAAAATAACAAAGCACACAAAAGCTTGTTATGGGCTCAAGGCTTGAGCTTGTATTTTTCTGAAGTGGCTCGAGTACGAAAAAGATAGAAACAGCAGGGTGGTATATGTGAACATGTGTTGTTTGGGTGTAAGGTGTTGTGGTGGCGTGTGTGTGTGAAAATTAGGGGGTTTTGTTTATATATCTTGAAGGAGACCAAATGTCTCTACAAGGTTAGGTTTGTCTTTGTGGGGACATTTGGCTGGTCTCGATGAGGCCCTTTTTTTTTTTTTTTTTAACAAAAGTGCAGCTTTTATGTAAAGGTCAATGGAAGGAGTTTACAAAGGAAGGTCCTTACTGTGTGCGTTGTCTGTGCGAGAGAGTGTGTGTGTGTGTGTGTGTGTGTGTGCGTCCTCAAAGGGAAAGTTATCAAATATCCTTTGTGTGGCTGGGAAAATGAGTGTCGTTGCTTTGCAGGTTGTTCAAGGTGTATGTGTGTTTTGTGTACACCCATATAGATAAAGTGTGTGTGTGTGTGTGTGTGTGTGTGTGTGTAGCACACCAGCCCCACTTGTGGTTCTGATCTA
This sequence comes from Silurus meridionalis, assembly GCF_014805685.1. Lineage (NCBI taxonomy): Eukaryota > Metazoa > Chordata > Actinopteri > Siluriformes > Siluridae > Silurus > Silurus meridionalis. The sequence goes on along the minus strand of NC_060889.1, from coordinate 26,282,702 downwards.
TGGCGGGTGAAAACAAGCTTTAGACATGTTTTACCAATTAGCCACACTGTTATGTGGGCTTAAAAGCCATGTTGTTTGGTTTGTACACCAATAAAAGTTCAAGCTCTGCTTCTAATCACTGAATTGCACACACACCAACAACAAAAACCCCCCCCCGATTTTTTTGCAAAAAAAAAAAAAAAAAGAAAGCCTGTACAGTTTCTACTTTGAGAAAAAAACGTGTGCTTCGCTGCCAGGAAGAAAAACAATGGAAAAAATGTGGAGGAAAGAAACTTCAAGCAAATTTGGGTTTTTTGCTTGTACAATGTTAAATTGTCAGCAATTATTGGAAGATTCATGCTGCATACCTTTATTTCTTTGGTTTTAAACTAGAGAGCCTTTTGGTACCAATTTCAGCAAAGTGGTACTACTTTGGGGGTGGGGGGCCCTCAGTGGAGAAGATGGTGGACTTTGAATCTGAAGGTCATGAGTTTGAATTCCAGCACCACCATTGCTGAGCTCTTGAGCAAGGCCCTTATCCCTCAATTCCTCCTTTGTATGACTGAAATAACTGTAAGGATGAGGTCGCTTGCCGTGAATGTATATTTTTGGTTGTTTGTCGATACTAAAAAGTCATAACAATATAAAGTGTTGATCGCAGGACTCCCTGGTTTTAATTGTGGCCATGAAAATTCAATTTTCCTCTTCATGCACATGTGCTACTGGACTTGTTTTGTATAATGTTAGCTGGTTGGATTGAGTATTGAGTAGCTTGGTTATGAAAAAAAAACGATGGTTGATTTATGTTTAAGATGTGCCATAGTACAATTTTTGTGGATATGTTGTGTGTATTGTGGATATTTGACCCATGGTATTTGGTACTTTATTAAATGTGGACCTTCAGAGCAATCAGCACGAATATGTTTTTTTTTAGATTCTTTCGAGTGGTCTAATTTTGCTAACCTGATCACAACCCAACCACATGTCACATTTGATTAAATATAACCCTAGTAGATTTACATTAGATGTCATTCAATTCTCTTTGCAAGAGACTTCAAAGAATATGCATCCAGTTCACAAGTACCTAGAAAACCATATTTAGGGGAGGGGTTGGAGCTTTCCTTTTCCTTTCCTTTCTTCTATTCTCTCGGGTAGCATCCATGTTGTTAAAAACCCTGAGCTCGCAAAACATCTCAGAATGACTCCAGGAGCTTTCATGATCGCAGAGCGTGTCCAATGCGTCTACAGTTTGAGAGCCATTCACTGGTCATTTGGGAAATAGGGGCATCAGCCCGTTCCTGATAAACGCAGTCCATTTAAGGCTGGAGATCAAGGAGAAAAGCGTTCAAACATTCAAACAACTTCCTGGTTGGTCATGGAGGCATATCCAACCGGAGCTCATGACGCAGTTAATGCGGTTTGAACGAATAAAGGTGACGTAGTGTGGATTTTATTTAAACTTGTAGATGGAAGAATATTTATCATATAATTTACAGGACCTTTTACAAGAATTGGTGCCAGTGTGAGACCATGGAAACCTTTAATTAAATAAATCTTGCTGAATTTTGTTGGTACTGGGAAAGAAAGTTGGATTTTCCATACATTTAATTAAAAGCAGGAATTTGTACCTGGGGGCCTCCAAATGGTCATGGTTTTAAAAACAACCCATTCTTGGAACAATGCAATTGAGTTCTTGACAGGTTTAAATGAACGTGTGAATGAACCCCTGTATCCAGCTGCTCTGTAAATGGTGTGATGGCATCTCGATGTGCTGTGACCAAATGAAGTGCGGCTAGTAATTATTGCCTCGGAGAACCCTCACCATGGTGTTAGCTCCTTCTATGGGCTTACATTTGATTAGAGTCCTTGTCTGAAACAGAATGGCTCAGGGAGCTGCTGCTGGATTTCACACATTTGCTACAGATATCACATGCTAGTGGAGAGCGTGAGGTAGTCTCAGAGAGAGAGAGAGAGAGAGACGAAATAGATGTATGGGGGGAGGGGTGTTGGTTGGAGAGAAGCATAGGGAATGAGAGGGAGGGCTAGAGCGAGGGGAAGGAGAATGTCACGGGTTGTAGGTCACCATTTGCTTTCTTTACCCTTTCAACCCATTACACTCCCCCGCTGTTCAGTCTCCTCCAATGGGGCACTTTGTATTCTACATTGTGGTGTGGAAGATCAGCCATTAAGGTGGCTCAAGGCCACAAGTGCTCAATGTCCTATTTATCAGGCGAGCTTCAGCATCCTCCCATTATCCCATATAAGCATTGAAAATCCCTTGCTAATTCGGCTCCATATCTCATCCGCCTTACCTTTATGCATGGCCCAATAGGGTAACTAATGGATAGAGACCGTGCTAATGAAACACCATCCGCTGATGGCGGCCCCCTGTAGTGCGTCGAAGTTCATGAGACATGGCTCCCGACAAGAGGCCTCACACACCATTTGGCGAATTACACAAATTTCCGCCACCGCGTTTTGCAATTTGAGTGGTACCATGTTACCGGGAGGGGCTTCTCATCAAACCCGTTAAATGTCATTGTGGACTTATCAATTACGTTGTATGCAATTTTTTGGAGTGGATATTTTTTTTGCAATGGGCTCGCGGCTGGGTGAGGCAGGATTAATAGCATGCCAGGCTAGTGCGAGGAGGGTGGTGGTGAGGGTGAGGGTGGTGGTAATGGTGTGGTGTGGGGTTGAGGGGGGGCAGCCACATTCATTATGTTGCTTAATTGCAGCCTCGAGGCTGTAAATAATGATTGAAATAGCTCTGGACTGACTCGCGCGGCAGCCGCTTGTTGCTTTGTAACGCAAGTCTCAGCGCCCATAGCTGAGCAGGTCTGGAAATATGTAACACGTGTGTGATGAGGCACGTTGCTCGTATTTTTTTGTGTCATCTAGGATTTTAACGTAGAGGTGCTCTTTTTTGAGTTGCCCAAGAAAATTGATGGCCTCATCCTCATCTGGATAATGTAAGTTTCTTTGTTTAAAGCTTGCACATTCAGGGGTCTACAGTTAAGTAGAAAAGGGAGATCTTTCTCTATGAGTTATGTCCATGCAAACAGATACCAACCATTACTCGAAGCTTAAAGGCACCATCAAATGCTCCAGATAAGCTTATCTCATTCTTTATATAGTTGATAAGCCGAGGGAGCTGTTACTTCTTTAAATGTACTCCATTACGGCTCTTCGCAGAAGGTTTCCTCGCGGCTATCTCTCAATAGATCCTGATGCTTTGTAATGGCCTACCTTTAAAAAAAGACTTCCCCATCTTTACCCATGGCATCATGATTCAGCTTGGCCATTATGACGCTCCGTTCTTAAAACTGGGTTAATGAATATTCCCCAAAGCCTAATTGAATAGAGTACATTTCCACCACCTAGCACCCCCTTCTTGCACCACCCCTGCCCCTTCAAAGTCATTCGTCCTGCTTTCATTTCTCCTCTCCCTCCACTGCTTTTCTCAACGGCTCGCATTTTTATTGCTAATGAAGCGTTTCTTGGCATGACGAAAATGGCAGTATGTGGATTCTAATCTGTTTCCTAGTGTTCCAGGGCTTTTAGAAAGAAAGGAAGTAAAGGGGAGGGAGGGAGGAGAGGATGGTATGTGGCCATGGTGAGCATAAGACCTTCTCAACCGGGGTCAAATTTGTAAGTGGGCAGCCACAGTTGACTGACTTCACAATCTTGTCGAAACAACCCAAGTCAATACTATCTCATGCAAGAGGCGCTCAGTCGTAACTGGACTCTTTTATTTCTCTTCCTCGTGCAGCTCTGACTAGAGGCGCATAATAAGATAACGGTTTTGTGGAGCAAAGATGTCTTGACGGTATAAAAAATTGTTTTGTTTTACAAGTTTGTGGAAATGCAACTTCAAATAGACATTTGATTTTAATGATTAAAAGTTTTCATTTGCTTTTGATCGTTTGACTTCATTGTATTTTCCAACTGACCACTGCAATAATGGCTAGAGGTCAATCACTGGTGCCGGTTAATAGGTGTAATAGTTGATCGCAGAATCAGCTTTCAGATATTGGCAAAAATCCATAGTTTTTCCAGCCTCCTCCATTACGAGAGCGGCCTCTAGAGGCGAATCATGTGCTGTTTGTTTTTACACGTGAGACGGCGCGCTGCACAGAGAGCGCTATATTATATTTATTATTTACAATTTAATTATGAATATATAATTATATTAATTATATAATTGGATTTATTAATTAATATAGTCAAATTTATTTCCTTTAACATTTTCATGATTCAGTAGTGTTTTTTTGTTTTTTTTGTAATAAAGTTCAGTACTATTTTACATGGAGTTTTATGTTTGTGTTTTTTTTTTTTTTTATCCAGTATCCATTTTTTAAAACTATCGGTTGATTAATCCATTATCGCTAAGAAGGTTCAACCTAGCCACCAGATTTTGTATTGATAAAATCGTTTGACCTCTAATTATTGCGATATCTTATATCTTATATATTAAAATAGCATGTTTTGGGTGAGATTACTCACTCTTACCAGTGAACATCACAGAAACTGTAAAAGCATACACAACATATACAAACTTGAACATTTTGTAATGAAGAACCTGGTTTGATCAAATGTTCCTCTAGAAATGATCTAGTAGTAACCCAGTGTAACTATGCACACATTCTTTCCTTTTCAAAAGGTATCAATTTGGTGTCATGGTGTTACCATAAGGAATGGGTAAAGAATGCTATTAAACACCAAATCTGGGCATTTTAATGAATTGAATTTTGAAAAATGCATTAAGAGGGGCAATTAATACACTTTTTGAATAATCCTAAATGAATATGGTGCTTTAGGATTACAGAATTTCTGCTCCAACACAAATAAGTCCTACTAATGGAAATAGCCGGAAACCCCAATTGTTCCCTTAATCCCAGCAAATTAAATAGGAATGGATTAAACAGGGACGGCATTTCCACCGAGGAAGGGCGGCCCATAAGGTATCCGACATTATTTAGCAAATTTTAATTTTAAAAGCCATATTCATTATCCTGGCCTTACTATTTTCTGCCTTGAAAAGAATTTCTATTTCTGTGGCAATGCATAGAGGGTTGTTGAGGATTTCTGTGATGTCCGCACGCACCATTACAGCCGCTTCTGCTACACCTTGAACCACTTTAGACTATTTAGAGAGTAATGTTTGGCCAAGCCTGACCTTCACGACCTAGTCGCTGTAAATTCATGGCCCCCGAGGCATGTTCTTCATCCAACGTAGCATGTGTTTGGTTTGTGGACGAGCAAATAACCTTAAATCACTTAATGGCAAGACCTTGTCTAATGACACGACTATGGCTGGACTATGGAGGGAAGAATAGTAATTTGGGGCCTAGTCAAATTGGGCCTGGAATTCGTGGAATATTGTTGTCAGGCTTTACGTTGTCGGAAGATGGATGGCGCACATGTGGCCTTGCACATCCTAGCGATTGAAACAACTGCAGTATCAGCGGGAGATGGATTCGATTTTGATTCCAAATGTGACACGCTGTAAGACATCGGGGGGGAAACAAGATCCATGACTTCAGCTCACAGTGCTCCCAATAAAGCCACTGAGTCAGAAGCTGATCTCAGTTGTTCCCTCCGCCTTATTGTCTTGTCTCTTCGGTGAAATCTTCATTCTTATCTGTTTCTACATCTGGATATGAAGCACAGCCTGACTGCTGAAATGTATCCCTTTTGATCTCTCATCCAGGCCACAATGTCTAGGGTTTCTGGGCCAGAAATGCTAACCCCCCCATTTTTCTTTTTTGCTTAGTTTTTGCTTCTGGAGCGAGAAGGGAATAGATTGATGAGTTCAGGGTCTTTGGGTTGATCAATACATTGTAATGAAGGTTGCATTCAGTTCTCAGATCATGCTGATGGATGTTTAGGGTCTTCAATGAAAGACACTGTCTTTCCCAGAGAACTGCACTTGTGCCTGTTACATGCACCATTATTTTGCTTTGCTTTGCTTTGCATGATGATTCTTATGTACTGCCATGATTTATATATGTATTGTGATTTATTTTGGTATCAGACCAGAGATTGCAAAAGTACAGACATGCTTTACTCAGTAAAATTTTTTTACTGAAGTTATGAACTTTGGGCTCTGACATGTACTTAGGTAAAAAGCCTTTACTACCTCCTGTTTTAGTGTCATGCTGGTAACCGGACTTTACATCATATTAATATATTAATACAAAATCATTTCAAATTCTGATGATCAGGTGATCAGGAATGTCTCTGTTCTCAGTCATGTTTCCATCGCTGACTCCCTCTGTCTCATCCATGTTAGCCAAACTTCTTGTTGCCTTCTGCCTGCTTGTTGTTAGTTTTGTGACCCGGCCCGATTCCAGACATTTAAAAAACATTTCTGAATTTCCTCCCATTAAGAACAAGCTCCAAGCAAAAACCCATACGGTTTTACGTTTTTGGTTTCGTCCTCCTTAAAAAAGCAGATGTTGCGCTCGGAATGGATAAGGTACAGGAACTCTTTTATGGTGAAACTTTTGAAACAAATGACATTGTGCGTGATTATTTAAAACATTGTGAGATGTCCCTTCGAGACCTGCTTTTTATAGGCTGCAGTTTGTTGTGTTTAATGACCTCATCGTCATCTGACATGTAGTGAGTCGCTACGGCTTGCGTTCGCAGCTGTATCATTTCTATGCTGGAGCAGCTTTTAAACCAAACATTAGCTTGTTGGGAAAAGTTTATTGCTCGTAATGCATACTAAAACCGACTGGTATCGCCATCTCTCAGGGGAAGAGGTAAGTCTACATCGAGACTCGTTTCTGTTCTGGTACTGAGGTGGTGGAATGAATTTCCCCCTGGATGTCTGAACAGCATAAAAAAACTTGAACTAGCATTTATTTTCAGTGTTTGTTTCATGTCTTTGTGTTAAAAAATGCTATAATTTGTCCCAACAGCATTTGTAGGCTGATAGTATACTGTTTGCAGCCTATCAGACCAGTGTTGATTTATTCATTGATAGAGCACATTTGTACCTCATTCTGGATGAGGGCTTCGGCCACTCTAAACGCTGTAAATGTAATCGTAAAGTGGAATTTTAAACATTGTGGTGCCTTCTAGCTGCTTACAAATTGAAATTGCATTTAATCATTCATAAACAAATCTGAAATATCTTAAAATAGGTGCACACTGTGTGATTTTGGTCACTATTGGTCATCTGAGACAAATTTTCAGGTTAAAATGAGGCTAAAATTTGTAGTCTTTGATCGGTGGTTTGTTCACAACACGATTGTGACTTCTTAAACTGAGAACCAATAGGAGCGCCGATCCTGACCGAGCGATTAGCACGACAACTTCAAACCACCTCAAGGAAAATGTGGAAACGAGCGAGGTGGACGCTACTTCAAGAAGAGAAACATATCGAGTTATGAAGGACAAAAGCGTGTTTGTATGACGTTTTATTATCAGGGCATGTCATGAACAAGGAGTGAGTGTTTTTGTCAATGTCGCATAGTCTGACTTTATGACAACTGAGATCTATTAAAAATCGCAGTGTGTAACACTGTGTAATACATAATACTGAGTAACAGGGTTGAGTTTTAAACACAGAATTAGCAAAATGTCACACACTTCATCTATGTAAAAATCAGCAGGAAACAAATGGTGCCTCGATTGAATTCCTCACACGTTTTAGCTGGTTTATTGCAACACCTTTTGGCAGCTCGGTTGCCCCTTTGGGTTTTGGTACCACGTGTCTGTGACACAGCCAGACCTTAGCGCTTCGAGAGTGGCAAAGCCGGCGCAGCTAATTGGCGAGCTCCTTTTAAGGTCGCTGACCTTTACTGAGCGGTGCGAGCTCTTATTTTTATTCATGTTTGACCACTGTGGCTTTTGCATTCCTATCAGAGCAGGTAGTCTGGACAGTGTCTTGCCTGGGTTGCGGCAGCACAGGATGTTAGGAATGTCCTGGTTACTGATAAAGCTGTTAGCATTAATGTTAGCACCCATGTGTCCTCTCTCTTTGTCTCACGGCTCTAAGGTCGTTATCACAAGCTGAGAATTTGAGTGACACTGACATTAGGCAGTCGAATGAGGTTCTAGGGTTCAGGGTTTTTTTTAATCTACATCACCTTCTTTGTTTTTGGGTTTGAGGCTGGTTGCCCTTGGCATATAATTAGCTCGCCTCAGCTCTCTCAGCTCACAAGGTTGCCAGGTTTGGTTCCATGGAGAGTTCTTTCTCTGCTTCCTTTGTCACTTGGTCAAATTTCCTGTGAATTTTTAGCCCATTCGAAATAAAAAAAAAGGCACCACTCAGACGCTCTCAGCACAAGCCGTCATTTTGCACACTTTATGATGATAGTCATTTTCCAGCTCTAGTGTCTGCTCATGAAAACGAAGCCTTTTTTTTGGCGATATGATTGCAAAATGCACCTGTGCCAACACAGGAGGGGACGGCGTCACGGGACGAACATCTGATACGCCACGTTTGTACTTTGCTTGTTGTTTTGTGTTCGTTTTCTTTTTTTTTTCTATGTACAGACAAAGCTTTCTTCTCATGCTGAGACACAGCTCAGCTAACCTACTCCACATTTCTCGGCGCTGATTTTGATTTACCTTCACGTTGCCGTGGAGAGAGAGAGTTGTACGACCCGCACGTCTAATGAGAGGGAGTAGAAATAGCAGTGCTGACCTGGCTTTCTGCTCCAGCCGAAGGAGATGGGGGAGGGAAAGCGGCAGACAAAAGAAACACATAGAGCAGCCTGGCACTTGGCAGACAGCAGATCAACACTTTTGCAGAGAAATGTTTATTCTAGCGAAAGGAAAAAAAAAAAACGCTTCCTTGTGTATTTTCTCCCCTCTGTATTCTTTCTCTGGTGTGTGCCCCCCCTTCCCACGTTTGCTTCATCTCCTCCTTTTTTTATTCTTCCGTCAGGGGTGAAGGCTGTTTGGCTTGATCTTGTGTCTCCTCCTCTACAAAGAGGCCCAGTATGCTCTGCTCTGCCAGTTTGCCGAGCAACTCAATGTCCCCTTGTATTTAGACCTCTCTCGTTCGTTCTCCGTCGCCTCTGCACGATCTCCTTTCGTTCTTTCTTCGTGTCTCGTCTCCATCGCTGCTCTTTCTCTATCTCTCGATCTTTGTATCTTCTTTTCCGTATACTCATGTAGACATGAAGGACGATTTAGAGAGCAGCCCACTTCAGTAATAAAGGTGAAGGTAGTGGAAGTTAAGTGTTGTCCAAAGATGGCCTTCATCAGCTGTGCAAGCAGAGGGCCTCTCAAGATGTTCATACCACCTACAGCTTCACAAGTGTTTTTGTATGTGTACAGGATATACGCATTAGAGTGGTGGGTGGTCTTGCTACAGTATGGGTGGATGGATTTTTTTTTTTTGCTGGCTTCGCAGCTTCTTTGTGCGCTTCTGGAGCTTGCTCAGTCAGTTCTTTGAGAGTAAGGCTCGTAAAGCTCCATCCACGTATGCATGTTGTTGAATAGTAGCGTTTTCTTTAGAGTTTTTTTGTTGGTAAGTGAAAAAGCCCAAGAAGTTAATCATTTATGGATGCTTGCATTTGTCATTTTTTAATTTAAAGGGCTGTGTGAAATCCTTTTTTCGCATGTCCCAGCGATATAACGAAGATGGGTTTAGCCATTATACAGCACTTTTGAAGGTTTAAGGGCCTTGCCCAAGGGCCCGATATACCAGTGCTTGAACCCCTGACCTTCCAATCATTAACCCAGTGCCTTAAACACTAAGATACAACTTCCACATTAGAACATTCGGCCATGTTGGTGTTTTTTTTTCGACATTTAATCTCACACATTTATAATAGATGAAGAGATCGTTGTATCTTCACATAGATGGGAAGTATGTCGAGAAAGTCAAAAGATGTGAGTTCCTGGTTGCCCAATGAATAAAGTGTTTTCAATTCCATCTTTTTTTTCTACTTATGTTTAGAATAAAGACTTAAAGAAATTTGGAAGTCCTGCTGATTTTGTCTGCTGATTGCTGGAAATGTGAATGTAAATATACTGAATTACTTTCTGGCAGCTTGCTGCTGCCATTGATGGCAACCTTGGATTTAATGTTCTGCATTCTTAACTAGCTCTTCTCCCATTTCCCTATTTGTTCTCTAGCTTTCTTTCTCTCTTTTTTTTTTACTTTGGCTTGAGGCTTAAGATGGAATGCCTAAGGAATTACTTTTATATACAAGAACGATAAAAACAGCAGATTTTTACACATTCAACAATGTCTTGAGGTGAACTGTGGTATTGTAGTATTGGCTGTAGTTGGGGTCCCGAATCACAGGGCCACACACTGGTACCGGACCCTGGATCATTTGGACCACACAGAAGAAAGTTCTTGATTTTCACAGAATCACACAGAGAAAAGGCTTTATGTGAGGCGAGTTTTGAGTGTATTATCTATCTATCTATCTATCTATCTATCTATCTATCTATCTATCTATCTATCTATCTATCTATCTATCTATCTATCTATCTATATATCTATCTATCTCAAACACATTTTTTTGCTGTTCCTCTTTTTACTCGTTTGTTTCACAGCATCTCTCAGATCTCGGTTACTGTCTCTTCAAGTCCTCATATTCGGCATATATAGAACGTCCGGCTCGCACTCATACCTCGCAGATGTTCATGTATGATCTCTAACCCCATGCTGCGCGATGTTTCTGTATCTCGCGCCCCGCTGCTCGCTCCCAGGTTCTCTCGGGAGCTTCTTTGCACCGTCTTAACCCTATGACTTCGATTGATCTAGCGGCTGAGTGCTTTGGTGTATAAAAAGAAATCTCTCTTTTTTTTCAAATTATTTTCATGTCTCTCGTGTCTTGCTTTCTTTTTCCCCTTCTCTGTTTTCACCCATCTCACTGCTTATTGTGTAGGTTGAAGATTCCATAGAAAGCCTCCATTAAAGCATTGAACTAGAGAAAACAATTCAATCCCTGCGAATCCCGGCTCTTCTATTATTCCCCTTTTTTATTTCTTTAGCTGTGGTTTTTTCTTTTGACGGGCCTAGAGCAGGGTGTGGCTCTGTCTTTGGCAACTGTTTGTTCTCCGAATATGGGCATCAGGTTTCCCCACTGGCACCGCCTGTCTCCTGTAGTGCTTGGATCTCCAGGCATGACACTCGCAGGACACAGGCTGCCATAATAAATCAACAATGAGCTCATCTCCTGGAAACGCACTAGGAGGAGGAAAAAGGGGAGGAGGTGGTGGTGGCTGTGGTGGTGAAATGGTGGGTTTCTCAGTCCTTGCTCTTGGAATGCTTTTGTCTTTCTCCCACTCATTGGTTTCAGCTCATCAGGTAATCGCTTTCCGTTATGAGCCAAGCCAGGTGTGGAACGAGGAGAAAAGACGACGGTGCAGAGAAATAGAGAAACTCGGATGGTAGTGGATGGTAGAAGATCAGCAATGCGTTAAAACTAAATGATAATACGGATGCATTTTAACTGAAAAGAGAATATCGCTCTCGCTTTTGTTTTTTTTTCTTCCTAAACCGTGACAGGTTCAGCTGCTGTGCAGAGGTGATGGTGAAAGTGGGAGATGATGGTAATTGACCCCCCGATTCAGAAACCACACTAACAAGGGTCTGCTTCCGCCGTGGAAGTCACAGGTCCAGCGATCAAACACTTTCCACCCAGGCCTCAGGTTTCACAGCGGCATTTCCGAACCGGCATGCTCGTCCTCCTCTTCTCTTTTCTCCAGCTCTTTTTTTAGTCTTGGCATCCCTTTTTTTCTTTCCTTTTTTTCTCTCTCTCCATCTCCTTGTCTCCTGTGATGGATTGTTCCTGCTGGCCTTCTGACCTTCATTCCTGACCTTCTGTGTCACTCTAAAGCCAGATAAATGACTGATGAAGAATAATTGATGATGCCCAGGATTGCAGAGAGATACCTAGAGGAAATTAAGAACGAAGCTCTGGGGGCTGCGTCTAGAGTCGTTCTTCTTTTCCACCGAGTCGTCTAGCACTTCACACGTGGTGAAGGTGGACTCTGTTGCCCATCCATTAATTCCTACGAGAGGCTATCGAGTCAGAAGGCTCCACTGGACGGAGAGAGCATCACGTTGATTTATGTAATAGAAGATTTTGTGTGTGTGTGTTGGCTGGAATGTTTCCAGGAGCTTCGTCCCCAGCTCTGAAACCCTCACTTGTCAGTGCCTCCCTCTCTGTGATCTTTCATTTCATTTAATTTATTTAAATCTGGAGAGAACACATCAAGGGCAAGCTTTAATTTACAGCAGCACTGCAAAAAAAAAAAGAAAAGAAACGAACTCATGACAGACCATAATGAACAGCAAGGCCGTACGGATACGACGATACGATATTGACATTATGATACACGATGTCACAGGGCTATATACATAATTGATAATGTATATCTTGTTTCGTAGACACGCCTTTAATGATTGTCTTCAGGGTTCATCAATTATTTCCTGACCGAACATGGGACCATGTACGTAGGGTTTTCTCAGGGTTCCCGTTTGAGTTTTATCGAGTGACCTGGTAAAAGAAAACACACTCCTCCATCTCAAACTGATGTTACTATGCCTCGCATCACAGCACTGCTGGCTTGACCGTTTACTGTGACACAAACCAGAGGCTGTGAGAGGAAAACATTACAGTATAAGTGTGTGTGTTTGGAGTGCAAGCTTCGAATGCACACTAGCTTGAGAAACCGTGATGGACCACATCTGCACAGTCTGGTATGTGTACGCTCCAATTACGGTCTAGGAGGCATCTAGCCAGAAGGGGCACTGCTTAACATCCTTTACCAAGCGAAAATGGCAACATAAATCTGATGTGGACCGCTCCGACGTCCTTCTTCTCCGCTACTAAACGAGACATGGCCTGAATTAAAGCCTCGGGGCCCACGCTATTAAGGCTCCAACTCCAGCTTTTAAGACAAACACTTTTGAGACATTTCAAGATAACACACACGAGGCTCCTATTCAAAAGAATGCTTCCATACAGCATCGTTTCACGTCCTAACCGAAGCATTCGCGCACGGAGCGACGTAATTGTCCTTGTTTACGAAACGTAAAACGCATTCGGGTCGCGAGCGCAGCACAAGCGCCGGGAGGTAATTCGATCGACCAGGAGACGGTAGACGCGCAGAAAAACATCCAGCTCATTAAGGATGCAAAGCCTTCTCTCTGTTCTTCTCGCACTCCCACTCCTCCAACACACACACTCATCTTCTGGATAACACTCTTCTGCTTTATCTTTATCTCCCCCCAGTCTACACCCCCACACATGCACACACACAAGACCCACCTCCTTTTCTCTGCTTCAAAAAAACTTTACCTCTCTCTCACTCTCTCTCTTTACAAAGTGTCAACACACTTACAAAAAAGCTCCACCATATTCAATACGGATCTATGCAGAGCGTCTGCTATATGACTAAGTGGCTGCTATAGAAACGATAACGCATTGTGTGGATAAATGCGTTAATAAATTATATTTATTAAATAATAAAAGCAGTAGCTTGTTAGTTAATTAAGCAACATTTTCCAACCAATCAGAATTCAGTTAGCGATGCTTTTGATTTTTTTTTCTCTGTTTCAAATAACATTCATTTAGAAGAGTGTTTCTTCTTGGATACTATTTTTACATACTGTATTATATGTGCAAGATACCGACTATATATATATATATATATATATATATATATATATATATATATATATATATATATATATATATTGGGGGCGGGACTTATTGGCTTGACTGTCACCACTACAATGTTCTGAAAGCACGATGCGGTGATGAAAGCATTTGTCCAAACAGAAGTTCGAGCTCCACCCATTTGGCTCTTTCCAGAACCCGCCATCAAAAGTGTTTAGCCATGGTACTAGATCATATACAGGCCAAATGACAAGGGAAATAAAATGTGTAATGGACAATGGACAGACTGTGGAATGATGGATTTGTACAGTGAAAAAAAAAACACTTTTATTTCTCTTTCTCCTACCTTTCTGTTCAACCCTCATCTCCTCTTTATTTTCCCTTTCTCTCTTTCTTTTATTCTCTCTGTGTAAAGACACCCACTGTAACCTCTGGCAGGCGAGGCTGCAGGTGCTAACTGGAAGACTTTAGAGACAGTTGCCTTCCATTAATTCGGGCGATGTTTCAGGCAGCCTCTCTGAACTTTTCCCGCCTGGCATGACTGACACAGAGAGTGGCCGTCTGGACCCGGCAGCACGGCTTGAGCAGCTTGAAAGCTCACCTAAGTCACGGCAGAGTTGCTTTTCTTAGAGACCTGTTCACAGAATTTTATGCCTGAGCAAACACGATATATAGAATAGCGTCCGTCTGAAATCACTGCGCTTGGTACTAAGTGTTCTGGGCCATCGAAAATGTTGGTGAATTAATCAATAATGTGATATATTTATTGACCGTTTCTACTGAGAGAGGCATATTATTGGATAGCAGACTAATTAAGCGAACGGCTAGGAAGAAACAAAGTGGATATTGTTTAAAACGGGGACGTATTTTCCCCCAGTTCCACGTAAACATGGGCAAAAATCCCAATTTCCCCTATTGTTATGTTCCCCTTTGTACATCTAGGGAAAGTGGGTAATGTGTGTTTGTTTTGTGATGGTATTTGGGATAAAAGGACATAAAAAAAATCTATTAGCCATTAGTAGTTTTTGTTTCTGTTTACTTTTTTTTATGTGTATAATGCAAATTTACTCTGATCATAAACAGGACAACATACACAGTATGATAAGGGAAAGAGAAGAAACAAACAGCAAAGATCACTCTATGACAGTGCCGAATCAAAAGAAAAGAATGAAACAACTTTCCTGCTTAAATTAACGTCAAAAGTCAAAGTATGCTTTTGAATTGTCATATGTACATTACAGCATAGTGAAATTCTTTCTTCGCATGTACCAGCAATGTTAGGAAAGCGCCATGATGTAGCACAGGGCCTTAAGGGTCTTGCTCAAGGGCCTAAAAATGTCAGCGTGGTCATTTCTGGGGCTTGAACCTCCGACCTTCCGATCAGTAACTCAGAACATTAACACTGAGCTACCACGTCCCACATTCACACATCCTAGCTAAAGTAGCTAAAAATACAACGGGTGGCACTCGCGTCTAGCCCTGATGTTATCCAAAGATTAGCAGAAGAATAGAATAGCCTTTGTCACATATACATTGCAGCACAGTGAAATTATTTCTTCGCGCATCAAGCTGGGGTTAGACATGATACAGCATCCCTGGAGAACAGAGGGTTAAGAGCCTTGCTCAAGGGCCGAAGAGTGGCAGCTAAGCTTAAACCCCCCCACCGTTCTAAACAATAACCCAGCACCTTAACCAGCTACCATTGCTTGTACTGAACTTAATACTATTTCTACAGAAAACTACTGTCCATGCAAACCGCGTAGCGTAGCGTGTTCATGTTAGCGGTAGTGGTAGATAAAAAGATAAGTAGCTAGCTATGCTAACTAAAACTTTCCTACATACAGAGTTTTATTCGTCTTCACATTTTCAACCTAACCTTTGTCTCGTTCTCTTGATTTGTGGAAAGTTTGTGTCTCCAGTGTCAGGACGTCTTCTGTTTTTAGGACTTTTTGCCGAATTTACTTCTTAAACATGAACCTGTCACAAGGTAAAAAGTCTTGAAGGCTCTACAGCATTAAATCGAACTCTAAACGGATAATAATTGTAACACAATACAGAGTCTGAGAGACTTTTTTATGATGACACACACTGAAGTGTTTTGTTTTTTGACTTATGGCTCGCCGAAAGTACAGACAAAACAACAAGCTTGTCATGGTTTAAGAGGTCATGAAAAAAAGCACGCGTGTGTCTATTTGTGTGTGTTTGTGTGTGTGTTTTTTCCATGTCTTTTCTTTGTGGGAGGCCACAAAGGAACGTGAACCCTCCCTCCAACCTACATCTCACAGTTCTCTGGCTTCCATCCCATGTTTACATGAGCTTGATTTCTTTCTTTCTTTCTTTTTTTTTTCCCACCCAGAGATCTCCTGTGTATTGGGTGTTTTTTTTATTTATTTTTTTTATACTAAAGGGGCGGTTTCTGATCTCGTCTCCGTTTTGCTTGTGGAAAGTGCACAGCTTGAAGAGTGGATCAAGCAGATTTACCATGTGGGTATTCGAGGATTTAATGTACAGAGAGACGGATTTTTATAGCTGATTATCGGAGTCTTGCGAGCTTTTCCGAACCCTGTGCGCTAATATCGTGAGCGAAGTCATGACGGGAAAAAGTGTGTAGTGGTGGATGTAGTTTACAGAGCGCGCTCCTAAAAAAAAAGAAGAAGAATCTGCCACACACATAATTACTGCCTATGAGCCTTTGTAGCTTTTGCAAATGAGCGGTTTTCCTTGTGCGGCCTATTAAATTTCCGCTTGCAAATTGAATAAGTGGAGGAAAATGACAGATGCTGGTGGGCCGGTGGGTCTGCATTCCGTCGTGAGAGGCTTTTTTTTTTTTTTAACTCCGGGTGTTCAACAGTGACCACGTTGTCTCCGAAGGCCTGAGGTCAGTGGCACAATAACGAGGCATTGTGCTGTGAAAATGCAGTGGATTTTGCACACTCCGTTACTCCTCCTAAATTCTGAGAGCGCTGACAGGTGCATCAGAGGCAGCCATTTCCCCGAATTTATGATGCATTTCCATTTCCCGTTTGCCACGTCCATCGATTTATTACTATTTTTTTTCTCCTTTCAGGATTTTATCAGTGTAGTCAGAGAACTGTGGAATTTAAGGTCCAAAGCAAAGCTATTTACGTTGATCCGACCTTGACTGTCATAGCAGCTGGAAATGCAGACCGGGTGCAGTAATAGCATGCGTGCGCCCTTGTGTAAGGTGTGTGTCGCGTGTCATGCTTTATATTACTCAACTCAACTCAAGCTTTATGGTCGTTCTTCCACATACACGGTATAAAAAGAACGAAATTCAAGGTGCATAGAGAGTTAAACAGCGAGAGTAACATTAAACAGAAATGAATAAAATGTAGACATTAGACATGGCAGAGTTAAGGTGTGATTTATATGAGGTGGATGTGATAGATATGAGGTTGGGATGTAGTAGGAAATGTCCAATTTGTAATGTCCAGAATGTACAATGTTCAGTGTGTAATGTTTAACAGAATGGGCGGATGTCTATAGCAAACAGTAAGTCCATGAGTATAAATTTTATTTCGGCTTCTCCCATTAGGGGTCGCCACAGCAGATCTTCCGCATGTTTTAATTTGGCACATGTTTTTACGCTGGATGCCCTTCCTAACGCAACCCTCAAATCCTAAAATCAATCATTATTTATTCCCGGAATGCAGATTTGAAAAATGTAAAAATAACACTGTTTTTCATTATTTTTTCCTTTTTCTTTGATAAAAAATTATAAATGTTCTTGCTATGGTCTCGAGGCATTGGCACAGACTTTCTGTTAAGAGAAACCCTCTCATCCTCACACACACACACACACACACACACACACACACACACACACACATGCACACAGGAATACGTAATGTGTGGGGGATGTATGAAGTAAGGCACAGTCATTACCCTTGTTTCTCTAATTACTCTTTATTTCTCTAACACACTATTGGTGTTGCTGCTTTATCAGGCTCGTCGTCTCCTCGCGCATTCTAACCCGATCGGAACAATCCGAACGCAGCCCTGTTCTCCTGAACACGGATGACTGATGTTCAGTGTGCGGTGCGAGCGCTAGTCGTTCATAGATGCAGCTGTCAGCAAGAGTAAAGCAGCACTCGTGCGCCGTCCCATAACTCCCCAGATGATGCAGTGGCTGCTCGAGTTCGGCCCGGCCGCGCCTCCCACGTGCTGATTTATGGATCCGTATCCTGGCAGGAGGTTGAACGCAATGGCCGTCCAACGGAATCTGTCTTAATCATCAGCGGGGAGGATACACAGCCCAGGATACGGGCTTGCGCTTGAATCGCTGAGGTGTATGGAGCATGTGAAGGGACAACTAGTTTTGTACGCAGTCATTTTTCTGCTTCACACGTCACAGATAATTGACAAGTGGAAAATACACAAGATTGGTATTTTAATTGGGGATTGGAAAACTTCAGAAAGAGGATGGAGTGGTACCCTAATGTGAAGCAGAGTCACTTTTACAGGGCTGAGGTTGATTATTTTCCCGTAACAGCACATCTCGTAGTGATAGAGCATGACAACTGTTGCTCTGTCACCAGTCTATATTATTTTTAAAGGATAAACATGCCAACTTGTTTATTTTTTTCTTAAGACTGTCTGTGGTGGAAAATCTGCAGCTTGTTCTAAAACTCTGTACTGACACTGGCGGCTCCTTCCATAAATGTGTTTCATGAAATCAGCATCTTCTCAGAGATAACCATCTTGTACCAACATTGTACAGCTATTAATATGGAAATGATATGGAGGTTCATTTTCCCTGCAGCTGTAATTACTCTCAGAGCCGCTTTTGCCTTTCTAAAAGATTAATCAAGTACTTTTTATGCAACTGGGGATGGTTCCATATGAACAGCCTGAAGATCCACAAAGTTCCTTTTTGAATCTGGTTCCTCTCATGGTTCCTTCTTCGTGTAGCCTTGTGGAGTTTTTCCTTGCCATAGTCGCCACCGGATCACTCATAAGAAACAAACATAATTATAAGGAACAAATGTATAGGCACAAAATTTTGACATTCTTTTATACAACTTTATAGCTGAGCTTCGGGGGAAGTAGCTCAGTCGTTAAGGTTCTGTTTTATGATTGGAAGGTTGGATGTTCAAGCTCCACTATTGTCAATCTGCCACTCTTGGGGCATTTAAGCTAGGCTCTTAACCCGTTTGTGCTCTTGGGTTGCGGTCCTTGCGCTCTTTGCTAAGGTGGTTGCTTAGTGGTTAAGGCATTGCATCCAAAGGTTGTGAGTTCAAATCCCAGCTACCCCAAGCTGCCACTGCTGGGTCTCTGAGCAAGACCCTTAGCTGCTCATTTGTATGAATAAGATAAACAGAAATCGTCCTGGACGAGGGCGTCTGCCAAATGCTATGAGTGTAAATGTAGATATGTGAAGAAAGAATTTGTTTGTAACAAGTGTAAAGCACCTTTAACTTTATAAAGTTGCTTTGAGAAAAAGCGCTCTCCGAATAAAACTGAATCGAATCGAGATTACGACATTGTATCCCTCAAAATTTAAGTGTAACCTTTAGAACTTTTAATTAAAATAATTAAGTTGTGCAAATTCCTAAGGTACATAATACCATGCTGGCAGTATCAGCATCGCAAAGGCCAGCATTACAGTAATAATTAGCAAATTATATATTATAGAGCATAATGACCCGGTTTTCGCCTGCGGAAATCTGAAGCAAAAAAAAAAAAAGAAAAGGTCAAAGGATTTTTGTTTAAGATATTTTAATAAGCTAAAGCAAAAGCTGTATAGTGATACCCCACTGTAAAAGTCCAGGATTCTTGTTTGAGGCTAAATCAAATCTTTTAGGAAATGAAAACCAGCATGGCAGGCAGAAGAATGAAGCCTCCTTAGCCAGCTTTTTTTGCTAACAAGTCCTGCGTGACTCTTAAAAAATCGAGAGAGTTAAGATGTGGGCTTGTCACTTCAAGTTTTATCTGTTTCTGTGACAGCTGGACTAGAGATTGTCACTGGAGAGATCGAGTGAGAAAGTGGAACAGAGAGCAGAGAGTTATGAAGGGGAACTAAAGAATGGAGGAGTCTTGAGAGGTGAGAGGAGATGGTTGCTAGGCTCAAAACAAAAATAACAATAACATTAAGTACACACCTTACAGAATGAAGATAACAATTTTTTCTGTCAAATATTTTTGGGACTTTCTTTTCCATTTTATTAATGCATAAGCCATGGGGAAAGTGTCTGATGTACCACAAATCCAGTTCCTGGTGATCGTACCAGACATTCAGACGTATTGCTTTCCTAATGGGACGTCATATTCCTTTTTTTTTTTTCTCACACCGTTTGTGTATCTGTTGCATAAAAAAAGCTGTAATCACACCACACAAGGCGTTACGTCTTCTTCAAAGTCATTATATGAAATCCAGAGAAAGTGCAGATACACCTGGAAGTGTACCCGAGCGTGAGCACATGCCTCCGCAGGTTATCTGCGATGAAACGCGAAAGGGTTTATTTTCAGCGATGTCAGCCGATCGTTATTCTCAGGCTCCCCACTCAGGCCTGGGTGGATAATAGCCACCCTGTAAACGGGCTGGAAGTGATCCTCTAACACCTCGACACACTCGTTTTGTTCCTCTCGCAGCGGAGGGGGCCGGCGGGAGCGCAGGTGTTAATTGGTCGAAAGGCACCTGTTGCAGAGAAGCACATAAAAGCTCGAAGGTGTCGGTGCAACATGTCATCACGCTGCACTCACTTTCGAAGCCAAATGGCTCGGCAGAAACGAGACCTTTCTCAGGGTTTAGAAACGGAGCTGGGGCTAGTGTGGAAGCTGGGGTTGGGGCAGGGAATGGAGTTGTGGCTGGGGTTTGGGCAGGGAATGGAGTTGTCACTGGGGTTTGGGCTGGGGCTAGTGTTGGGGCTTCTACTTGGAGCAGGGAATGCGGCAGGGGCTGGGGTTTGGGCTAGGGCAGGAACAGCGATGACATTTTTATTCACTGACAGCTCACTTAAAGTGGTGTTTTTTTCTGCTGCGTTTGGTTTGTTACACACTTTAGCAGGCAGAGGAAGTCACCCCTATGGCTGAACATGGAACTGAAAGCAGGTTTAACCTTTTGTTAAAAAAAAATCCTCTTTGCTTGGCAGTTACAAAATGTAAAGACCTTTTCACCCAGTGGTGAAGAATGTGAAGGTTTACATGCACCATGGGAGAGATGCTTTCGCTTTTTGTTTGCTTTCCACAAGAAAGTGAGGTGCAATGAGTCAGAGCTGTTTGCCCTTAAATAGACAAAATTGAACGTTATGGGGGTGGGGGGAGGGCGGGTTTCCGAGCTCAAATTTGAGTTAATGTCATCATCATCATCATCATCCTCATCATTCTACTCCTGTTGCTGCTGCAATAAAAATAATGATAACAATAATAATAAATTATTCTTATTATTTACTGTATATTTGTTTAATTATGAAATATTTTACTTTTTATATGCCAAAAAACATTTTTCACATATTCTCTTCTTTTTATATTGAATTAAATTCTAAACCTATAATCTGTTTTCTTGCTCAATTTATCTTTACCTTGAAAATAGTATTTATTGCATGTTTCTATTTATTTTAAATTTTAATTTTATTTAATGTTTTTTAGAATGCTTTATAGTATATATAATCTATCTATCTATCTATCTATCTATCTATCTATCTATCTATCTATCTATCTATCTATCTATCTATCTATCTATCTATCTATCTATCTATCTATCTATCTATCTATCTATCTATCTATCTATCTATCTATCTATCTATCTATATACCCCAAAATAAATGAACAGCGATGACAGAAAGAGGAAACTGCATTTAATTCAAAGAATTTGAGCTTGAATTACGATATAAATGCTATAGAAAGGTTGTAGATCTGCTAATGTTTATTGTTGATGTTTTCATGTTTTAGGTGCATAAAAATGTGACTTTTAAAAAAGTTTTATATGTGCAATGTGGTGAAAGTTAGCGTGAACAAGGTGAGATGGAAATTAGAACCATACCCAAGTTCTATAGCTGTGTGAGTGTGTGTTTGTGATGACCTTGTAGGTTAGCTTTTTTTTTACTGGCCTCCCAGGAGGAGTTGCTCAGCAAAAAAAAAAAAGACGAGGGTGTGTGTGTGTGTGTGTGTGTGTGTGTGTGTGTGTGACAGAGAGAGAGAGAAAGAGAGAGAGAGAGAAATAAAGTCTATCCATCGGCCCCATATGGACTTCCCCCAGGCTTTCTTCAATGGATTTGACATGGATAACACTGTTGAGTTTGTAGTGTAGCAGCACTGGGCTGCTCGTACATCCAACCTTCTGCTTGATGAATGCGCCGCAAGGCAACACGCGGGTCGCTGGAAATATGGAAAAAGCAGCGGGTTGTCCGGGGCAACAGAGTGCTCTCATCTTGAATTTCCCTCCAGCTTTCTTGGCAGGGGGACTCAAGCTAATTACGAAGCAGGAAACCAAATGAACACTAGTGTCTATGAGTACTCATATTATGTCATGTGGGCTTCTTAAGTGCTCCAGGATTCAGTTAATTAAGGCTCTACATTGAGTTTAGATTTTCTCATAAATCAGTCCAATTAAACCTGGGCTTGTAATCCTTGTCAAGCCACTGGCCATTTGTAGTAATAGCACCTTAAATACACAGGGACTGTAGATAATTTATAGCGGGACTGAACTGAACAAATGTATAAACCTCGGAGAACAAGGCTTGGCTTACTGCTTAAACCCCGGATGAGTGGTTCACCTCGAACAGCAGGTCATCATCATTGACATTGTTTACCATCCAGTTATCATTAAAAGAGCCAATCAGGATATATGGTAATTGGAAAAAAACAGAAGGAGTTTGTTTCCTTCAAAGCCTGGCAAATAGAGTACAATTAAAGAACGGTTAAGGTGGGGGGCACGGTGATTAGTTTATAAAAAATGCACAACTCTGAAATAACTTTAAGTATTGACCCTTGTCCTCGGAGTACTTGAGGACTTTTTTTTTTAAGGCTGTTCTCTGAAGGCAGTGGTAATTGCAGATACTAAACGAGGGGGCAGAGGCTCGTTTCTGCTTTCAGTTAATATGAACGCTAGCATGGTGCGCGGGGAGTCTTTAATAGCCATTTTCAAGTAGAGCTAAAGCAAATTAAACCTGATGGGCCTCCTGTCTCTTACGGCAGGCCTTAATGCGCTGGTGATGGACTGAAGATCTCGGCTTGGAATGCATCGAACGATAAATCCGCCTTTGCTCCCACGGCCCTTTTGCGCAGCCGGTAATTGCCCATTAGGCCAGCATGCAAGATGGAGGAGCCAGATGTCTGGGTAGTGGCTGGGACTCCAGGGCGGGTTGTTAAGTTGGGGAGGGGGGAATGGAGGTTGTAAAAAAAAAAAGAATATCGGGGGCTGGACAGTGTCCCTCATTAAACGCGATGGTGCCTACACTAGTGGGGACCATAAAAAGCAGTGTAATGATTTTAGCAGAGGAGCTGCTCAGTTTGCCCCCACACTTTGAGCTGAGCAGTAAAAGGAATGACCTAGCAGCAGAGGGGGGTGGAAAAAAAAGAAATTCCCCTAAGATCCTGAACTGTTGCTCACAGCTAGGGCACACCTGTCCTTGAGTATATGAAAGTACCTCGGAGTCCTTATTAGTCCTCATTCTTTTTGCCTCTTCACTCCCTGCTCTGGAGCATGTCCTTGTATTGATATAACATGAATAGCTCCTTTTGGTCCAATCAAAAGCAGCCTGTCTTCATGTAAGGAACATCCATCCTAGTTTCTGATCCAGTGTGACACATGCAATGACAAAATTCCTGGATTTGGATTGTAATCCCATCCTGACATGCTCTTTGCAAAGGGTTTTAAGATGCCCCTAAGGTTTATCATATTACCTACCAAAGAGGGAGCTATTCATTTGATCACACATGGTCATGGCATGCCAGGAAACAAAAGAAGGTTTGCGTATATTTGGTTTAGGCTAGCAAACGCAAAGGGTCCAGTCCAAAGAATAACATTCAGCAAGGTGTTAAATATCCAGAAGCTGCTATCTATTTGACTCCACCACCCTAATTTGTTTACCCATCTCTTTTTTTTTCGAAACCCAGGATAGACACAGCTGTTAGCTGGAATGGCGACGGCTCCTCATCATAAAGGCCGCAGGGTAACACGTGGGCGATCAAAAACACAAATGTTTTCGGTCAAGGGTCCTCCTGACGTTCTGGGGTCGCCACAGCTGTCGCCCACACTTCTCCCACACGTCCAGCTCACTGCTCAAAGTACCAACTGGTGCTCGAGAAGGAAGCGGAGATATGTAGCGAGACACGAGGCCACTCATTTGCAGCATGGCCAGAAACAAAGATCGGCTTTCAGCGATTAGGCTCGGGGCTTTAGTGCTAGGATAACAATTGCAAATCCTTTTAGTGCCAATATTGTGTTCCCCATGTGCTTCCTATGTCTCATTGGGGCAAATGGAGGTATTATGAAGTTTTTTCTTGGGGGGGAGTAAATTACCAGTTAAGATGTTCAGGTCAGGAAGTTCATTGTCGACCAAAGGAACAGATGTAATATTCACGAATGAGTCCGAGAGGGAACAGACTGCCCCATTTCCTGGATCAGGAAGCATTTATTCCAACGAGCTGCGTTTAGAAACGAACCCCAAACAGGTGCTGTTTTGAAACACAGCTGTTTAGAGTCTCGTGACTCCATACAGTGATCGGCTCATACATTATATTTCAAGCTCTCTTCCTCCATGATTCTTAGTTTAGATGACATTTAGCACATTTGTTGTTCAGTTTTTGTCGCCTGGCCCTCAGCCTGTCAAACCTGCCCTTGTTTTTTTTTTTTTTCATGCTATAGTTTGCTTTGTTCTTGCTCCAAAACTGATCTCCGCAGCACAGGGACCTCCGCTCACATTACAAGGCAGATCATTTTCAAAAGTAGCCTGTATAATAATGATACCGATACGTGTTTGTGGTGTCGGTGGGTGGAAGGGTGTCTAAAGACACATCGCTTTAGCTAGAACACTAGCAGAGATACTGAAGGCGAATAGCACCTTCTTATAAAGAGGGCATTTCTGTGGGTTGGTGAATTGCTTCAGCTCTCATTGATCTTCCATAGCTTCATTATGGAAATGACATGTTTTTGAACATTTGTGTGCTACTGGTGAAGTAGCCAAATCTAAAATGGACCAGATAAAGAATGGCAATGAGTTATTAAACTGGAATTACCCCAATTGGAACCAATTGGTACATTAAAGATTTACTTAAGATATTTATATAAAAGAAAGCATATAAGCATGTACATTTGTATTTGCAAAGTCGATGTCAGTATGTAAAGGTCACAACCATAATGCTTATGGCCTGATTAAATGAAATACATAGCCAGTTAAATCCTCTTCGAGGTGTAAATGCCAGTTGTACAGTCTAGAATGCTATTTTTCCCTCGGTGCACAGAGCCTATATATAAGGTAGAAATTGCACATCACTTGCATATGCATGACATCTAAAGGGATTTTGTTCCCTCTTTTGTTCCCCCTTTAGTGCTTGTTTGAAACATAAAAAAAAAAAAAAACAAGCTGGAATAGTGTATTCTAGTAAAAAAAAAGAAAAAAAAGAAATAGTTTTTTCTTTCTTCAAAACATACGCACAGTCTTTCATTCTTCCACATTAAAAGACCACATGAAACCCCCAGTGTAAATGGCTCTATTAAATGCTGCATTATTGAATGTGCAATAATATATCTATTTTTTATAAGCTTTTATTTGCAATGAATATCGTAATTCCAGTACGTTTCCATTATTATTATTATTATTATGGAGGACATCATACTTCCTGTTTCACAGAGGACTTTAAAGCCTTCTATTATGTTGAGTTAGAAATGCCAGGTACTGTGACTCAGCCACTTGGTGTATAATTGAATCAGCTGACATGTTTGTTGCTGGTCATTGGAGTAACCGGATAAGCCCTTGTGCCCTCCCGCTGAACACTGTCATTGTGAGGAGCTGAATGATGGATTTGTACATGTTGACCTAGGGGACAGCATGGGCTTAGCACATAGTGTTTGGAGAAGGGTTAGTAGTATGATGCTCGTTTCTGGGTTTTTCCAGTTTCTATGGTTTCTATTATAGAGAAGGGTTACTAAGCACAGTTCGTTTCTTTAAAAGGATCCTAAGCACCAAATACAACCCGATGGAGAAAATAGGTGGTTTTATAATGGCTATCCATTAAGAATAACTTAAGACAATTCAAAGTGTCACATGTACATTATAGCCCAATTACCAGCAATGTTAGAAAGCTGGAGCCATGACACAGCGTCCTTGGTGCACAAAGTGTTAAGAGCCGTGCTCAAGGGCTTGAAAGTGCTACCTTGCTAGGGGTAGAAGGTAGCTAGCTGGGGCTTGCTCTCTTTCAATCAGTAACTTAGAGCCTTAACCACTGATTTTCCACAAGTTGTCAGGAGTTGGCCATGGTAAGGCGCCCCTAGAACAGATAGAGTTCAATTCCTTGCTCAAGGCCCAACAGTGGTAGCTTGGCAAAACATGACATATACAATGGAAAGCCTTGTAGAAACAAATTTCCAAAACAAGACTACCACACTAAGATGCACTAACACTACCTACAGCCACTGTACTTTCAGCTCTTTTGCTACAATATTTCTTTAAAGAATTAATTCAGGTCTTGCATAAGTTTTAATGGTCTGTTTCTAGCATCTGTTCCACCAATTTATAACCAGTGTCTCAGGGTGCTGTCATATCTACAGTAATAAATCCACTGTAATCGAACCCTGGTGTGTTTTCTTTAGCCAATACAAGAATCGCATATTTGGGTCTGGACCAAGACATCTGCAGGGTGGTCTCCATCCACTTCTAAGAGAACTAATGTTGATTTGTGAGAAAGTGAATGGCAAATTGCTGTGGTTTTGGGGTGCAACATTTTAGGGTTTGGTGTTACAGGAGGTAACGAGTCAGTGGTTATGAGGCAGGACTTCTACTCGGAACATTGGGAGTTCAAATCCTGGCACCACTAAGTTGCCATTGCTGATTCCTTGAGTAAGGCCCTTAACAATCAACCCTGTAGAATTGGACAAAGAGTAAGATGTTCTGGATAAAAAGTCTTCCAGATTGCTGTAAAACCAAACCATTTTCTTAAAATATGTGAGATGCAGTACTGGGTGCCAAGTGAGCCAAATGCTAGCCAACTATCATCCTGTAAAATGTTTTGGAGGTGCCGTACAATGACCATTCAAAGAAAATCAAACATTTGTTAAATGTAACACTCCAAATGCTTTAAATTAGTGAGTTAACCACAGGGCCGTTTCTAGCACTTTTAGCACCCTAGACGAGATTCCTATTACCCCCACACCCACTCCAAAATGACTCTGCCCTCCAATCACTATGCTCCACCCTCACACCATACAAATCATTCACAATTTTCTATAAAAAAAAAGATTAAACAAATGTAATAATCGTTGCACAATTTCATGCATTTAAGTATGAAAACATATATTGTATATTAAACTTTAGCAGACAAAAACGTCAAATGTGCGAGACCAAGGCCTGCGGTGGGGCAGGGGGCTTTCACTGCCGCCCAAACCCAGGTGTACCCCAGGGCTCGACTCTATGAAGATTCTATTCTTTGATTTGAATGTGTGCGCATGATAACAGATAATGACAGATGAATGGAGGGTATATAGGTGGTACTGGATGATGATCATCTCTGGGTCTTGTTATAAAGGAAACCTGCAGCCACAACACCAGCACAGCTGGAGGAAATAACTGTTTCGGCTGCTTTCTTTGTCAGATCAGGGTTTCCTCCTCCCTGTGCTTGCATTCTCTCGCCTCAGCATCATCTTTCCTTTCTCTGGGTTGCGCCCACTTGCCAAATGTAGGCATTGTTTGATAGAAAAAGAAAGGATACAAAGGAGACGGATTGCAGAACATTTATATGCTATAGTTGTAAAACGATTCCAGATTCAGGCACAATAGAACGGAGTGAGTGTGTGAGTGTAAACAAGAGATAGCTTTCTAAGTGGGTGTGTCTGGATACAGCGATATTGAAACAGCGGATAAACGATAAACGGTATACACAGGTATAGATATACACCTATCCCCGGTGGATGCTTATTTATTTATTATTTTTTACCCTCAAATGACATTAGCGCCATATGGAGTGAGAGATTACACATGTGCATTTAATGTCACTTCTTACATCTGCCACAAGGCAACTGCTTGGGAGTAATTAAATAATCAAATAATCAAATCACATCGAACAGCTGATGGATGGCTTGATGTAATGCCTTTTTCCATTTTCATATATATCTTTTTCTTTCTGACGGCCATCTGTTTTGGAATTTAGTCACTGCATTAGTCAATAAGTGGGTCAATATTTCAGCATTTCCCCCATCCACTGATATGACTGCTGATTGGGTTATGGGGATGGGATTCAGTTAGTGGGGTTTTGCACTCAAGTGCTGTGTTTTTTTCGTTTCTCTCCCTCTCTCTCTCTCTCTTTCTTTCACTCTCTTCTTTTTTTTTTGGGAAAGATGTCAGTTTGAGGCTCAGAAATAGTATTTCAGCCATCTGGAACAGAGAAAGACAGCAAAGTTGCTTCATTTCACACTCAATAAACATCAACTGCTGTATAAACATTCTGGAAAATGAACTGTAGCCAAATGGGTTAAAAAGCAAATGTGGAAAATGAAACAGTAACTTTTATATATATACAGCAATAATAATATAGTATAAAAATGATATTATGATAAAGTAATAGTGAGTCAGTTTAGTGATTTATAGTGTAAAATGAATGCAATGCACTGAAAATAATAAAAAAATATTTTTCTAAATCCGTTTAATGAAAATAAATGTAATTGTTTTATTTGAATTTGTCTTCCTTCCTTCCTTCCTTCCTT
The DNA here is from genome assembly GCF_014805685.1 of Silurus meridionalis. NCBI lineage: Eukaryota > Metazoa > Chordata > Actinopteri > Siluriformes > Siluridae > Silurus > Silurus meridionalis. Next base: position 26,254,235 of record NC_060889.1, on the reverse strand, counting down.
CCTTCCTTCCTTCCTTCCTTCCTTCCTTCCTTCCTTCTAAAAAGCACTTCTACATTTGTTACCTAAGGTAGGATTTCAGTTGCCTTCATGTGTTTGACATCATGCTGCTATATATACACTTTTTTTTCTATAAATAATGTCATTTGATTTCTTGTTTTATGCAAGTATATCCTAGTTCAACCGAATCGTTACAGAATAGACTCAATCCGAAGGATACAAATTGCTATTCTTATATCTGGAGGCATAGCAGGGGACACTGGTAAGAAAATGGGACACCACCTGGCACAGTTTAATCCTCCTGCTTCCCCTCCACCCGTTTTCCTTTCTGGAGGTTCCTCAGTTGCCTGGAGCAAGCTGTTCTTGCGTGATGCCAAACACACGGAGGCGATCGAGGTCCCGGCTAACCGGGGTAGAAGTACTTTTTAGCTTTAAAAAAATAAGCGAATGAAGTGATTGATGTCGAGTTGAACACTGCTCTTTAATCAAGCGTTCGTTTTCTTTTCTTTTTTTTGCTCTTGCTGTATTTGAATCGACTGTCGAGTGGTGGGAGGTTCAGAGAGCTTGAAGTCATGGCTACAGTTTTAGCAGGCACACGGGACACAGTGAAAAATCACTAGCTGTATCAGCAGAGCCTTGTGTTCGCGAGGACTTTTGTGGCAGGTGATAAGTCACGTCTTAAAATATGTACTTAAAGGAGCAAAGACATCTGAGCAAAGATGCAGTCCCCCCCCTTTTTTATTAGTATCTGTGTCACTGTTTTAGCATTAGCAAAGGTGCTAATGCTAGGAAAACTTAACTAACATTTGTACAGAAAAGCATAAACAGTCATAGTGACACATACTGTATATCTGTGTATGTTTACGGCTTTTAAAGACCTCCACTATTCACGTCCTTGTACTAGTGGTTAGCATTGCTTCTGCCCATTGCATCTGCCCATGCTAACACAGTGTTATGAACATAAACACCATTTTTAGGAGCAAATGTTCCAAACAGCATTAGCTAGCATAGTAAATGCATAGGCTAATAACTGTACTATAATATATCAATGGAAGCATAATTATGTACAGGTTAAGAGCTGTAAATGAACTAAAAACAAAAACGAAATGATACCAAAATGCGATTTGAGAAACTTGATAGGGAGGTGGGAGATCAGTGGTTAAAGCTCTGATTGGAAGGTCAGGGGTATTGCCAAGCTGCCACTATTTGGCCTTTGTGGAAGACCCTTAACCCTCTGTGCGCTAGGGGCGCTGTATCGTGACTGACCCTGCACTCTGACCCCAGTTTCCCATTTCTAGAATACTCAAAATAACTATGTATCACGGCTGGAAATGGGGCCCTTGAGCAAGGCTCCTAACCCTATCTGCTCCAGGGGCACTGTACCATGGTTTACTCTGCACTCTGTCCTCAGTATCCTGACAAGCTGGGATATGTGAAACTTGATAAGGACGCAGTAGCTCAGTGGTCAAGGCTCTGGGTTACTGATTGGAAGGTTCCAGCCTCAGTATTACCAAGCTGCCACTATCGGGCCCTTGAGCAAGGCCCTTATCCATCTGTGCCCCAGGGGCGCTGTATCATGACTGACCCCAGCTTCCCATTGCTTTGTTATGTGCTGTAATGTACATGTGACAAGTAAAAAGCCCCCACCGCTTTTTTTAGATCCAGAAGCTAGTTTGGAAATGTATTTCCACAACACATCTCTTAAACCTCAAGAATATTTCGGTTTTAGTTTCTTTTGTTAATAAATCGTGATATATTCCGAGGAATTGGCTGCAAAGCATCATCAGGTGAATAAGCAGTTGTGTAAAAAAAATTTATAATTGGATGGAAAAAGCACTGTGTTGTCTGTAAGGTCAAAGGAAGCAGCAGGAAGTGGCAGTAAATTTGGGAAATGATGAGTGTTCAGGGTTTTAGGGTGAAGGAGGAAGAGATGAAAGAGCTTTGAGGTTGTGGATTTGTCTCTTTCTATCCAGCCTCATGTATAATCACTCATCAGATGTGTGTGTGTGTGTGTGTGTAGTGCTATAGTGTATCTACTGTCTAAGTTTGAAATAAACAACTCGGAGTCTGTGATCAATGCACGAAAGAAGGGTTGCGATTTAACACCTGCAGTATCCGGTCTTCTTTGCCCCGGAGCGAATCCGGCACTTGAGATTTTTGTCGTATGTTTTTATTGACGTTAACTCGCATCGCTTTGGCTCCTCATCGATGCCGGTGGAACTCTCGTGAATCAAAAGTGCTTCGAATTGGATTGAACTGCATTGAAGAAGTGATTCCTGTCGTATTTGTTCTCATTTGTTCTCAAAAATTCTTTTTGCGTCCTCCATTTTTTCCTTTCGCTCCGAAGACATCTCGTCTCTGGAGTATCTCGATCGAAACGGCAAGCTGATCCATCTGAAGCTTATCCCAAACACACTTCCTGGTTGTTCACCTCACAGGAACCGTTTGAAGATTACCAGGCGCAGAGTCGGAAGCGCCTCAGACGCACTCGTGCTCTGTCTCTCGTTCTCAGGGTCAGGGCGACTCGCCTCGCTAATGCCTTAACGTGACATTTAGCAGCGTTAAGAAAGCCTTCGAAACTATTACCCCGGCGCTCCTGTGAGTTAGCACAGATTATCAGTTTTAACCCTGAGAGCAAAGGCCAGCACATTTTCTGTGTCCAGGTACATTTAGGGCTTTGTGGTTTTTGCACCCTGCTTGGAGAATGAAACAAGGGACAGATGGGGTTCAGAGACTCACATACACACCTACACACACACATACACACATCCTGGTTCCTGGCGAGTTTGGTATTTGGTTTGCTGTTATAAATCACAGATGTAGAAATATGGACACGGTCACAATGGAGTTGAATCTCAGCTGCTCTGGAGTGCAGATAAGCAAATAATAATAAAAAACACATTTTTGGTAAATGCCCTACGGTGCAAAAGTTTGTGGACACCTGACCATACGACAAGAAAGAAAGAAAGAAAGAAGAAAGAAAGAAAGAAAGAAAGAAAGAAAGAAAGAAAGAAAGAATTAAACACTTGATTTATTTCCTATAAAATACTTCTCAAAAATTATTAGTGGAAACATAACTTCACTTCTAACTCAGGATTCCTGTACCCAACCCACCTCATGGCTTAGTTCCTCATTCCAGCGTTTGTTAGTCAGTGTGTAAAAAGTCAGAAATAAACAACTGGAAGCGTACAAACAGCTCTCGAATGTTTCGAATATAAAACTGACTACAAGATAAAATCCCGGGCTGCTTTCTTGGCACCAGGTCACGAACAAACACGCATATGCACGTCCTTGATATTATATTTCTCAAACAACAGGTGCAGCAGGTCTTTCATGTTGTCAAAGTAATGCTAGGATCTACACAGAAAGTATACAGAGCACTTCTGCTGTTCTGTACTCGCAGTCGAAACATTTCCCATCTGCTGTTTATAGTGGAGGATGGCTGGAACCTGAGGACCGGCATGAGCCGCGAATAACTACAGAACAACAGTTTTATTAGGCGCTGCGTAATGAATAATCCATCACTTCTTAATCGGGACGGCAATATCGGCCTTTGGAACAGGGATAGCTCAGACTCCGGCGGAACGAGCGCTCGGCTTTCGAAATGTTTTTATTGTTTTTATTGCGTGCTGCGAAAACCATGACCGATTTTTTCAGCCTCCGTGCTCAAGTGTTTCTTAATCACGGCTTCAGCACGAAAACCATTTCCAGTCAAAATAACGCTGATTCGACTGTAATGTTTATTCATATCTACATTGTAGGCAACTCGAATCTGATTGGTCAGAGGATACAAGGTTTCTACTGATTTACTGCATGTAGTATTCAATGTATCGAGACCATGTACAACGTTCTGAGGTTCTGAGAACTTTTATGGAAGGAGTCTTTAGTGTCAACTCTAACTTGATGTTTTCCACCACAGGAAAGTCTTCAGGGATGAGAATGGTTTTGGTTTAAATAACTTCAAAATTAAATTTGGGTGAGGAACAATACAAGGAACTACACAGACCTCCTGTACTATTACAAGGCATATTTAAAACATATTTTATTATTTTTTTAAATATGGTTTAATGGTTTATTTGCTTATCTATCTATCTATCTATCTATCTATCTATCTATCTATCTATCTATCTATCTATCTATCTATCTATCTATCTATCTATCTATCTATCTATCTATCTATCTATCTATGGCATATGGATCTATGGGCATATGGAAATTCACATTTCTATTTGAATAAATATATTTTTTAAATCTACTTGAAATTTTTTTTCTCTGCCTCTATGATTAAAGGGTGATGTGAGAGAGAGAGAGAGAGAGAGAGAGAGAGAGAGAGAGAGAGAGACTTGTGATTGAACGACTCTGTAAAGCTGCTATAATAAAGCGAGAAGAGAAAGTAACCCGTTGCAGGGATGTTCCACAACATTAAGCGTAATTATGAATAGATATGAAGTGTGATGTGTCATGGTTTAATAAATTAAAAAGTCGTCGTTGACAGATTGCTGTGGTGGAAGAGAAACCAAACACTTCAGGATGTGCGGTTACAGGGAACGTCATTGACTCCGACTGTGTGTTAGACCGTATCACATTACTTACATAAACCATCAGCGATTAATTTTCTATAGAATCTCACTTCCAAGTTATTGCTGCATCCAGGTGAATACAGAAAGTACCAGAAAATTCGTAGACGACTAGGATTATTATAATGCACATTACAAACTTTTTTATTGATTTATAAAAAAACATGATTCTTTCAAAATAATTTTTAATTATTTATTTATTCCTTTATTTACATATTTATTTATTCATATTTTTATTTATGGCATATGACTACAATTGCTAGAGTCTAGCAAAAGGTTAAAAAATATATATTTAAATCAAAAAAACATCTAAACAGATAAAAAAACATCATTTTTGTCATAATAAAAATGTTTCATTAATGTTTTTTAATATCTACATTTGTTCAGTTCTCAATATGTCACATGACAAAAGTCCCAAAAAAAAACCCCAACAGATGGCGGATGATGTCGGGCTGCAGTTGTTTCGACATCGATGTTAAAGGTTTAATTCACTTCGTGCAACCTTCAGATCGCAGAAACCTTCAGTCGCATCAATTCAAAGTAATGGAAGGTATGAAAGCATACATTTAAATGCATCTGTAGAACAGGAAGGTAAGCTTCTCCAGATGTTTCATTGTGGAGGACGAGTGGTTTTTGGAACCTGTTTGAAACCTGTAATGAATGGACCAGATGAGGATGGGTTCCCTTTTGAATCTGGTTCCTCTCAAGGTTTCTTCTTAATGAAGTCTCAGGGAGTTTTTCCTCACCACAGTCGCCACTATATCTATTCGACACCAAAGTGCTCTACATTTAATTGATTTAAAAACAGATTATTGTTTTTTTTCTGATCCGGATTCATTTCAGTGGCACCTTGGTGCTTCAAATCCAGTCTTCTTTTTTTTAAAGTAGGATTCCAGGAATTGGAGTCTGTGAGTGGGCTCTTCCTGATGGAGGCTTTAATTAGCAGCTTGGATGTAGTTTTTCAGTTTTGGTGTCAGAACTCTCTGTAGTGTAAACGCATGTTTTGCAAACACTAGGACATGTATTATGTTTTCGTTGGAATATAAACCGAGTGCTTCTGTGCAGTTTTTTTGGGCAGACGCCAGTGTGAGACGAAGGGAAAAAAATGCAAGTGTTAAAAAAATAAAAATTTAAAATTAAAACAATGGGAACTTTGAATCACTATGAGTCATCATCGTCCAGTGTTATTATTAGTAAAAAAACAACTAAAACAAATTACAGCATCAGCAATTGTGGGGTTTGGAAAACGGACCTGAGCCAGTGAGATCCGAACAGAGAAGATTTACGGAACATTTCTGCCGGAGGAAAAGAACAAAAAAAAAGGAGAAAGCGTCTTGGTAAGTATCAGCTCGGCCTCCTGCCTGAGCAATCAGTCATGCATAAGAAAGCAAGCTGCTTTCTAGAATGAGTGAACTCTGTGTCTCACCACACCGAGTGTGTCATTGTGAAGTGATGGTGATGATGACAGTTCCTCTTGTTAGAGATGACCAAAACGTTACTTTTTTGTCTCTCTCTCTCTCACACACACACACACACACATACACACACATACACCACACCAATTTTTTGCTAGACATGCGGTCGTTAGGCAACCGCAGGATCCCACCATTTACAGACACACACACACACACACACACACACACACACACTCTCTCTCTCTCTCTCTCTCTCTCTCTATTTCCCCTTTTGTAAGCTTGAAACAATCAAGTAAGTAGAGAAATCCATAGCGATACAAACAAATAGAAGCGCATGTGCATATGTTCATCAATACAGTAGGGAGAAAAATCGCGTTAATGATTACACCTACACAATCCTCCAAACGAGACAGGAAAAGAAAAACAAATAAAATGAATAAATAAATAAAGAATTAACCACATAAATCTATATAAGTAGTTAAAAATAATACAATAAGATAAGCTCATCTATACATCTACAGTATAAGTGTATATGGTGTTGAAGCTGTTGTCATTATTTACCACCGACTACACCAATGGGGAATATTTACATTCACACTGCCTTATTTACATATCCTGCATTTACAGTTCAAAAAATAAACACTGTAATGAATCGATTTTAAAAAGTGTGCCCGGATACAAGTTGGCTTTTGTATCGCAATGCAACGTTTTATTTATAGATGATTATGAGTAAATGCGCTTTACTTTTATTATATGAAATTCAGATTTGTGATTCATAATTTATATTCAAACAGAGTAAGACATGTAGTGAAATGCTTTTTTAGTAGAAATATAAAATATGAAAAAAAGATTAAGAATAATATATATACATAAACACACTAGTATATTATATATATATATATATATATATATATATATATATATATATATATATATATATATATATATATGTGTGTGTATGCGTGTGACAGATATAGTACAACAACACTACGGAGACCGAGGCGTGTTCTGAGAGTCAGATAGAATACAGATTAACATGGCAGAGGTAGAGCTGCATCTTCCTGGAGACAGAACAGAAAAAGAACATTTGGTTTTACTAAATATTTTTTTCTTTTTTTCTATATGTGAAAGGGCCATGTTTTAGAAGTCAGACGGCACTTAAGCAAATTGATGATTCGCTTTATGTCTGAACCAAAGAAATAAAAGTGAACTATCTGTACCATATTAAAGACTATACCTTTTTTTTCTTCATTACATTAAACCGCATTGTGTTGAATCGTATCGCTTTACATCGGTAGCTGCTTTATATGTATCTTTAGTGAATCGTATCGTTTTCTATGCATCGACTGTATACAACTGTATATAGTTTATTTATTATTTTATTTTCCTAGTTTCTAGAGTTTTTTCTATGTTCATAGCACCATGACTAATTTCTTGTACATGCAACCCATGAAACATGGCAACAAAGATTAATCTGTTTCTGATTCTGATCAATGCACCTCCGGTCTTGATCCATCCTGCCCGCAGATACACATAATTGCCGGGGCACGCAAAATACGCCCCCTATTTATCCTGTCTTACCTCTGTCTCTCTCTCTCTCTCTCTCTCTCTCTCTCTCTCTCTCTCTCTCTCTTTTCTCCTTTTTTTGCTCTTGCTCTTTTTAACTGCAGCTACTTTGCAGTAGGGAGAAGCAGAGAAATAAAAAATGCTGATCTCATGATAATGCAGTAGCCTAGGCTGTGACTGCTGAATGAAATCAAAGCAGGCATGTATTAAACAGTAGATTTCTTTCATTTCATTTGGATTTTTTTTTTTGCTTTCTGAGATCTTAGTGACATGAGAAACTTTTAACAGAGAAAATAACTTGCAAGTACTCACTCATTCCATGGAGGTGCAACACGATATGTAGCTCCAAATGATAAAAAGTAGACGGGCCGTTTATACACAGATATAAAGTGGGACATGATGATTAAAACACATTGTGTTTGGTATAAGAGGACTAAAACATTAAGGAGCAGACTCAACATTAAGGAGCAGACACAACAGTTAATGTGCTTTAAGTTTGGGTCACAGCGTATTGTTGATTATTGTTTTAAAGGATTTTATTTCTTTATTCAGTGCAGACATCTTTTACAAATAAATAATAATCAACAAAAAAAAAAAAAATTAACAAATAAATAAATAAAAACATTAAAAAAGTATATCAAATCAATAAATAAATGAATGCATATTATTATTAATAATAATAATAATTATTATTATTAATAAATATATATATAAAAATGTGAAAAAATTATAATAATTATCTTCCATTAGGGGGCGCCACAGCGGATCATCTGTCTCCATACTAATCTGTCCTCTACATCTGACTCTTTCAAACCAACTACCTGCATGTCTTCTTTCACCACATCCATAAACCTCCTCCTTGGTCTTCCTCTTTTCCTCCTTCCTGGTGGTTCCATCCTCAGCATTCTCCTACTGATATACCCCATGTCCCTCCTCTGCACATGTCCATAATCATAATTATAATGATAAGTAATGATAATAATAATAATCATCAAAATGCTCCCACAGTTAGTTCTTTCAGCAAAGTTTAGAAATATTTAAACAAAAATTGTGAACGATCAGTAAATACATTGAAGCCGGAATGAAGTTCCTAGAACCATCGCATTCAGGAGATGTTATTTTAGGATAGCTGGTCTTAAAGAAGAACACCACTTGTTTTCAGTCTCTTCCCTTCTCCTTTGTGCTCGTTGCTGTGTTGTTCTTTGTTGTTCTCGAGCTGAATTCGAGCGGAGATGATTAGGAGGGGAGTTGGTCTGCGTGTGCTGTATGCATTGGCATCTGTTCTAATCCTCCCTCCTCTTCGTAAACCCTCCAAATACCCTCACACCACCCCTCCTCTGTCCCACTCCTCCCCTAGCCTCATTCTCCCTCTAGTTTCTATTCTTCTTTCAGATAGAATTTGTCAGGTCCTTAGAAAAAGAAACCTGGAAACATTTTTTTCCTCTTTTGTCTTTTTTTCTCCCTTCTTACTGCATTAAGAGGTTTGTTAATACCTGTCAGGTGCTATAAGCGAGACGACTCGAAAAGAAAAAAGATCAGGTGAAGTGTAGAAAAACAGGGAATATGAGAGACTGAAAGTTTTTTTTGTTCCGCCTGATCTTTGCATAACATTTGTCCTGAAACACATCCATGCTTTTTTGGTCACTTTCCAAGTTACATACTGGAGCTAGATAATGTTTCCCTGAGGCCGTAAGGAAAACTGTGTCCTGATGTGATATTATAGCTGCAATTCCTGACGGGTTTCTCTGACTCTGGAAATGACAGCAAACGTCTCTGTAGTGCAAGGCCACTTTAATATGCTGATCAAATCTGACAACTTGACAAGGATCAAGGTCGATTTGACCAAATTACATCACCTATACCGAATTAAAAATAGACTTTCCGGACATTTTAGAGCTCGGCCAAACTCTAGACTTGTTGGGAATTGTCATGAGCTCGCAAAATCTTATTTTCCCCCTAATTTTTATACAATTAAGGTGCAAAATGTAATTTAAACATACAGATAACAGTGTAGCAAATCATTGAGAGTTCACCAGGTCATTAGTAAGATAGCGTAGCGCTGAGGTTGAAGGTTTTCTACATAAGGAATAACCTACAGCTACAGCTCTACACGTGAACTGCCGCTCGAGCAGCCACATACATATATACTGTAAAGTCTATACATTACGCTAATTTAAATTACACTATTTTGCTAAATGGTGTTAAATTATTAACAAATTACAGTATACCACCTCGTACTGATCACTATTCTTCAAGAGTCCTGGGTAGAATAGGCCATGTCTGGACTTACCCAGCGTGAGTCGGGGAAAATTTGTATCCACAAATTAAAATGTGATAAATATCGTAAATATAAAAATAATGTAAAATATATATATATATATGGCAAGTAAAACCTTTTTTATCTTCTAACTTTTTTATTTAGTTTTATAAAAAATAGTCGACTACATACTTTGCAACTTTTTTACAATAGTTGTTTTTTTTTGTAGGAGGAACTTATTTATTTCCTGAGTTTTTTATCTTTTTTTTGCTCCTTGAATTAAAGAATAAATCAATAGAAAACACCCAGACCCTCATCTTTATTGAGCTCCCTCTTATACATTTCTCACTTTCTCTCTTCTGGGAAAAATAACTTCTTACTGCAAACTCTTGACCACTTCCTCATGCGGGCTATTGGATTTTGCGAGTCTTCTCCCTATTCCATGAGAAAACCGAGCTACGCTTTCATTCAGCGTTCTTCCTGAGCTCTCATTCTCCACTGTCTGTTTGGCCGGCACTTTATTTCCTCACTCAGGGTCTCTCCATGCTGTCTCGACTCTCCTGGTTTTGTCTAACTGCTCCACATGGCTCCATAAAAAGCTCTAGAAAGTGGAGCTGCGGCTCTGCCGTGTAGGTCGAAGCTGTATATCTGCAGACACTGCTGATCATTTGTCCTGTATAAAGAGGACATCGGGGACATCTGTACTGTTCGGAGCAAACATACACCGAACTGAGCATGAACACTCAGTTTACTCAATGCTTATTAACCAAGGATGCATTATTTAAAGCACCACTGGACATGGAATTTAATCCATGTAGAATAATATTACGCTGTGTAATGTGTTCTTACTGACAAAGAAATTGCTAAAACGTGCCCAGGAATGTTTCTTTTACCTCAAAATGTGCATGAAAATGGACATAATGGCAATTCTATTGCAATCAAGTTTGCTAACTGCTACTAAAATAGCATTTGTCACAGCTAGACCTTAAGGAGATCTAATCAGATTAAAGTTTTGATTTGGATTGCCAGCTAAATAAAATATAAAAGTTAAAATAACTCATTTAACCTGATATTTTGTTCACCAGCATTAACTTAATGTTACTAGCCAGCTCTTAAGCTAGCATGGTTGCCACAGGTCAACATGAGTGAAATTTTTGGTATCAGAGTTTATTTCCCTTCAACTATGTATCAACAGTAGCCAAATACCTTAAAAGGGCTATACTGTTGCTATATAGATTTGCTAGAGATTACAGAAATATAATTAAAGGCTGAATTATTTGGTCATTATTAACATTAGTTAGCATTTAGCACTAATATCAGAGTGGGGCGCTAGCTGAACTAGTGTACTAACTTTAGTATTAAATAAAGTTTTTAGTTTTTATTTCATTCTATCTATACTATTTTATATCTTTACTTCATCTATCTATCTATTATATAATATAAATAAAGATTTAAAGATTTTCCCGTTTAAAGATTTTTGATATTAGAACTTTTACAGATAAACAACACCCACAATTTTATTGAAGACTAACATTAGTTTAGTTAGCTAACTAGCTAGTTAACTAAAGATTCCTTCTTTTGCTATCTTTTATGCTATGGATTACAGCAATATCAGAAATTGTGAATTATATGGTCATTATTAACATTATTTAGTTAGCTTAGTGTTAAAGTTACTGTAGAACTTTTTTAAATTATTTTTTATAAATTGTATACATTAACTAAAGTTAGTTATATACTAGTTTTATTTCATTTCCTGGATATTTAATATTTGTACGTATATTTTAAATGTTACAAATGCACTATGAAATGTCAACAAATTGGATTAGCAGTTTCAAAGTTTCAAACTTAAGGAAATGCTATAAAACGAGATTGCAGCACTGATGTTGATGTCATTTATAACAATATTCTCACACTGCCCAGGCCTGGTTAGTATAATAACAGAGTTCAAACTGTACATAATGATACACTCTAGTTTAATGGATGAAATAATGAAGATGATGAAGTGCTCGGATAGGGAAATGTCTTTCAGGTCTTCCTCTTCGTCTAACCCAGCTCTTTACAGAATGCCCACTTGGCCTGTTATTCATAAGAATAGTGGTTGTACAGACAGCGAGGAAGTAGTGCATGTAATTGGAAATATTCGGTAGATCCAGCCACTAGAGCCTGAACTCTGGATGATGAACAGGCTTCTCGGGTTCGCTGGCTTGCCACGGACAGGAGGCCAGTTCCTGTAAACAAGTCCCACGCTGCATGAAAATCTCTCCAAGAGTATCAGAGTATCTTCATTATGAGGGTGGAGGATGACACCATGCATAATTCAGTGTTCATTCCAGCTACTGCAGGTCAGAGCAGTGGGTCAGCGAGGAAAGATTCTGGGTGTGCATGTCGCTTAAGCATAAACATGCATAGCGATAGCCTTAGCACATGCTCAAGTTTATATGGGTGCATGTGCGCGGATCCTTCCAGGTCAACGGGTGTTATTGTTGTTGCTGGATGGAGACGAAACGAAGAAGCGCAGGCTAATGAAGCGAACGGGCCCCGGGATCAGGCAATTTGTCAGCAATTTAATCACGTCCCAATCTACAAGCATGTTCATTCAATCAGAGAACAAATTATCTGAATTATAGAGGAGGGCTTGGGGGAGGGGGAAAGCTTTTGTCTTCCCGTAAAGCCTCTTTTGTCCTCCGCTGGCTTTCCGCACTCCGTTGTCTACACGTGTTTTTCCGGACGTTCAGACCGAAAATCGCCTTTGGAACGAATTTCTGCGGAAAATTAGAGCAAATGGATGAAATATTTAGAGTTGACGATGACGGACTCACAGTGGCGTTTCCTGTCCCGACTTCAAATGCTAGTCTTACTTTAAGAACTCATTAAAATGGATTGACCCAACATGAAAATTCCTTTCTCAAACCGCCTGCTCTTTTCTCCCATCATGTGACTCAGACTGTAAGTGGTGTAAGTAGGTGGTGGTGGTGTGTTTTTCTTTCCTTATTTCATTCTTTCTTTTCTTTCCTTCTCTCGAGAGGAGGCTTGCTGAGTGTTGGGTTTTTGCATCCTCCCAAATATTTATCAAGAACCATCTCTCTCTCTCTCTCTCTCTCTCTCTCTCTCTCTCTCTCTCTCTCTCACTCACTCCTCCTCAAAAACACTGCAGGAAATGTCGGGAAGGACCAGGGCGATGCATTCAAATGGAAATGAATTGGAAGGGGTGGGCTGGGGGTGAATTGGTGTGTGTGTGTGTGTGTGTGTTGGGGGTCGTTTGAGGGGTAGGGAGGGTACCACTAGCTTTGCTGGAATCCCCACAGATCAGCCTGTCAAGTGCTGAGCGTCGATGAAAAGCCGTTTGAGAAAAAGAGAGAAAGAGAAAGAGAGAGAGAATGAGTGAAAGAGCGAGAGAGAGGCACTAGCTCTAAACTCTGCCTCTTTTTGAACCTTTTGTCTCGAAAGTGTGCAGCGGCCACATCGCTGTTTCGAAACTGTATGTGTTTCTGTCAAATCAGCAGCAACAGCATGTACATAAACACACTCATACACACACACAGGCAGCTTGGGGATGAGATGCACCAGCTCCTTGTGCCTTATTTGAATAGCTCCGAATGCAAATGGAGGAAAGAGCCCATCCCCGAGCCAAGCCCAGATGTTCCCAGCTCTCTCTCTCTCTCTCTCTCTCTCTCTCTCTCTCTCTCTCTCTCTCTATCTCACTCTCTCTCTTTCTCACTCTCTCTCTTTCTCACTCTCGCCCTCTTGAGGCCACCATGTTGTCATCGCATCACAACTAGGAGGCGCTTATTGGCTTTTCATTTGTGGCCTGCCGCCTAATTTATGATAATGCAAGTGCTTGGATCGAGCGCCCGGGACTCGAGACCTGCACAAGTATCGATCGGCAGCCACACGAGCTACACGCTGTCAATAGTTAATCTAAACTTATTTAATTGGACATTTATTTGAATTTACTGCCTTCTGATGAGATTGCATAAGACACCGAGCTTTAACACCGATGCGCTCTATATCACGGTTTCTAATAAATTCCTCAACGTTCACGTAACAAATACGGTGACATTTTTTAACCTACAGGACGATACAGATTTTCTCTTTGTACCTCACCGTTGTCGTTTTTTATTCTCTGTGAGGACATTTCCTCTGTATATATTCACCTCAGCATATCTGAGCCTGAGGACATCGAGAAGGAAGCTGCAGTGCCAATGCATGTATTTTATTTGCAGAATCACGTTCAGTCTTTCTGCTCGGAGTAAGTTATGACCTGGTTCATACCTACATTAGCGTGATGGATCTTCTGTCATGCTAGGCTACTCGCGATTCGCCAGGCAGGCTGCATGGAGAGAACCAAGGAACAAATGAGGTCAGTTTTGTACATCAGTGTCAGCATTTGGCTTAAAAATAAGAAATAGAGAAACAATCGCAATTCCAGTACGGTGCTTGGCATTTACAGTATGGTACTGTAAAATTCTCAGTTTTTAGGCCATGTCTTACTTATAGCTATTTTCAAGTTATGATGTGTCATGGAACGCATCTACCTCATAAGTCAGGGACTTCCTGTATTGACCAACCAAGTGAGATAAAATGACTGACCATAGTTAAGAGACTTTGAGTTTTTAACTGTTAAGTTTTGAACAATTGCACACATTTGTTTAAAGTTAGATCACATCAATATAGTGTGTAAAGCGATATCTCATCTTGCAAAGTAAAATTCAGAAACCAGAAAACACCATTTTTAATGGTAAGCTGTGAACTAATCATTGGCAAAAACATTGAAGCTTTTACTTCAAACTTAAAAAACAACTTAAATTGTTAGCTGTAATTTAAGTAATGCTTAATGTATCATGATAACCATGTTACCTGTTCTTTGTAGGTATGGAATTTGAGGTTACTGGACTTTCTTTATGTTAGATACCCCTTTTTTGGGGGCTAGGTTTCCAGGCAACCAAAATACAGGACTGGTCATTAGAATAATCAGTTTACTTTACAATTAGCCAACTTTGTTCCAACTTGAAAACCAATATCTTATCTGTCAAGCTTCAAAAACCTTGGAAATTAAGAGTTGTAAATGAACAACTAATGTTTATATGACTGTGGTGAGACCTGAGATGTTGTATGGTTTAGAGATAGTGGCATTGAGTAAAAGACAGGAGGTGGAGCTGGAGGTAGCAGAGCTGAAGATGTTAGGGTTTTCGTTGGGAGTGACGAGAATGGACAAGATTAGAAATTAGTTTATTAGAGGGACTAGTGAGGGAGGTGAGATTGAGATGGTTTGAACATGTGCAGTGGAGGGACATGAGTTATATTGGTAGGAGAATGCTAAGGATGGAGCCACCAGGAAGGAGGAAAAGAGGAAGGCCAAGGAGGAGGTTTATGGAGGGAAGACATGCAGGTAGTTGGTGTGAAAGAGGTAGATGTAGAGGACAGGGTGGTATGGAGACGGATGATCCGCTGTGGTGACCCCTAATGGGAGAAGCCAAAAGAAGAAGAAGAAGAAGAAGAAATGAACAATTAATGCTTAGCTTGTCATGGTAGCTGCATATTCTCTCCTTTGTAAGTATGTAATTTGATGTAGCTGGACTTTCCTTATGTTAGCTACCACTTTTTTTAGGCCTTGGTTTCCAGGCAAACAAAATATAGAACTGGTCAAACTATTGGAGCTTTCAGTTCAGTTGTTTCAGTTCAGTTCAAACGGTTCACTTGTTGATTTGTAGGTTTTACTGTTGAAAGCAAATTGCACACTTGCCTTTGCATTTGACCCTTTGAGTGATTTTTAAATATTGCGAGTGCTGCAACAGTAGTTCCTCTGGAACTGGGCTCTTGGAAGAAGAGTTTCCTAATTATAATTGACTTCTAGTGGAAATGTAGCTGTAGTTCCTCACTCTCTGAAACTTTGTGTGCTGGAGCCATGCCAGTATACTCTCCTAAATGGTATAGTGATATACTTAAGATATTGATTGTTATAAGCCTAATAATAGTTCAGCATTAAATGGAGTACTGCTGCATCAAAACCCTCTGCACCAGTGCGTCGAGCCAACGAGCGGCAAAATGTCATTCCTTCTTTGGATCTATGGATTTTCGGATTTATGATCTGAACGGCAACTGTTTCATGTCTTTGCTAATTATGCTGCGCAGCAACATATCCATTCGATAAATGCTAGTCGGTGCCCTTTCCTTGCTCTTTCCCCTTTTTGCTGTCGAGTGGAGTGAACCGTGCCCTCCTTCCAAATGCCATACATTGGAAAGTACAATTAATATCATGACCTTTGTTTAAGTGCATACATTGGGAATTGCATTTCCCAGCATTGTTGTTTGTTTTTTGTTTATTAATATTTTTATTATCAGATTACCCAATGGTTGATAGAGAATTTTTCGGCTTCTCTACCCAGCAATCTTGTTTTGGCTTTAAAAAGAAGCACACAGTAGAGTTATATAGATTATTCATTTGGCAAGAACCCAGAAGAGGCGAATCGTGCGAAACCGATCCGATTCTTGCCTTTGATTTCTAGTGTGGTGCTACGTTTTAGTGCCTTCGGAACGTGAGTAAGAGCCACCTTGCTTGAGTTTGCAGCAATGGATTCACTTGAATGGAGTCTCAGAGCAAAAGACAGCATGGTTCCTATCCTGGTGAGCACTTCTTAAACGTGTTTTTTTTTTTTTATTATTCTCTATGTGTTTTTGTTTTTGTTTTGTGAATTGGTTTTTCTTCTAGTTCTGTCTCTGCCTCTGTTAACTCACTGGTTATCCTAATGTGTGTACCTGTTCGATGTTTTACTTAATATTTTATACTTTAATTAGTTTGACTGTTCATATTCTATTACTTTTTAGTCTTATCAGGCATTTTTGCATTGTTAATTAGTTACTGTTTTCTTTACTCCAGCCAGTAAAAAATTTAAAGGTATCAGTATACCAACATGAACAATAAGTTTAGAAACATTGTGGAGTAGAAATACCAGAATACATTTCTATAAACAGAAACAAGTCTAATGTCTGACTCCCCAATTTAAAAAGGACAATTCAATGATCATTTTTATACCCTTTTCCGCAGGTCTAGGTGATACTATCACCTGTAATTGAGGGTATTAATAATCTTGCTATCTTGGCACTCAGAGCTTCACAGTGAGTTCAGTAGCAGTGCTTTCCACAGTCTAGGCAGGTGTTAATACTTCTGTCACCACTGACCTACAGACTGGCACACGAGCCGACCTAGAAGTCAATGAGCTGTTCATGTCTTGTCCAGAAAAGCCATACCAAGGGCCGGATTGTGAAGAAAACAGCCTTTGACATCTTGTGATTTCAACCCCTTTTTAATCCCTGAGTAAAGCCTCTCTATCGAGCAGCCTTCATCAGTGTGGTGGGAAGCAAATCCCGGCAGCTCCCAGCTGATAAGCGTGCGAGGATGTAGCTTACGTTTGTCAGGCCTCGAAAGCTGCAGTCTGTGATTCAACCGCTGGCTAATCTAGACAACTCACCGGCAAGCCGTCTAGGGGCCGAGAATTTATCCAGGACAACGAACTGTTGCACGCCTTCACGTTAATAGCGGAGTATTTATTTATTTCTGCGCCAGGGTGCAGAAAAAGGTCAATATTGTTTAGCCTGAAATGTTTTACTGTGCAATTACTGCTCATATGTTGTGTCAGCAGTAATTACATGGATGGTTAGTTGTTATTCTGGAGGCTTATTTAAACTAGCACACTACATGCTCACTTATCTATCATTATTATGACCCTCATGAAAAAAATAACTGTTAAAAGGGGAATTCTTTGGATAGTTAAAGGCTCTTTGCTTTACTAAAACACATTTGTAAAAATGCTAAATGCTAGTTTTGCAGGTAAAGTCCAGATAGATCAAAACTAAACAAAAGTTTTTCCTTTTTCTTTTTTCGTTTGTTTATTTCTTAACTTTCAAAATTCAACAAAGGGGTCTACCAAAAGGATTACCTTGGGACTCTTTCTGTAGGGAAACACCCCAGCAAACATGCCTGTGCAGGCCCACCATGGGTATGGGTGTGTGGGTATACTTTGTGGCAGTGTGGGCAGGGTCCTGCTGTGTGGGCCCCAGTGGTCTGTCGGCAGTGTCCCCACATAAGTCACAAATGGGCATGTTTGCTAGGATTACAAAGATCCAAGAGAGCTCTCCAAGATGGACAACACAACGCATGCTAAGCACATTTGCAAATGCTAATTGTAAGTCTTAGTTTTTGCTCTCTTTGCTGTAGACCCTCCATATCTGAAATTAACATGAGTAACTTCAAAATTTGGATATTTAAATGTTTTTACAATTGCATATAATGAAAATGTTGAGAAAACTTTATGACAGGAATGTCGAACCTGGACATTTTCCCATCTGGAAAAAAAAAACAAATACACCCTGAGAAACACAGTCGGGTAAAGGCTAATCATTAACTCACTTATTGTTTTTCTTTTTTGGGGCTCTTCAGATAATTTTTAAATCAAGTTTCTTTTGGTAGACCTTTGGTAAACCTTTCAATAAGAAATCTACTTGAACCCCCATTGTAATGAGGAAATACTACAGTACATGGTATAGTAGGACATTTAGGTTTTTATTTTTAATTGATAAAGATGAATGCTGCATCCGCCAAAGTTGTACATACGTACAAAAAAAAAATTACGGGTTTAATATTTGTAATTTTTTGATGACAGCTCTGATAATCAACAATTCCAAGCCAATCCAGCTTTACTATAAGACAGTGTGGCTCCAGACAACAGAGAGTTAACAATCAGCATTATCGGACTCTTGAAGCTCACTGTTGCAGAATCTGATACTACATGTCTTTTGTATTCTCAGTATCATTGAATCCACAGGTCTGTGGGTCACCATTTGCCACACAGATGCAAGGTTTTGATTGCGGAAACGGATATGTAACACTTCGTGTTGTTTTTCTGGAGTGGAACCTGCAGTGCTGCACAGGAGGCTGCGAATCAAACGGTCCAAAGGCAAATCAGAAACTGTTGGTAACTGGGAGTTGTTTAGATTTCAGAGGATGTCAGCAAATTGATGGACAGACCTGTTAGTGTGGCTATGAATTTTTATGGAATTTATGGATATCATAGGCGTGCACATTAACAGATTCTGTCTGGAAATGGGCAGTTGGGAGGAAATAGGACGTGTCAGTAATAGGATGTGTCTAAGTGATGCTGCGATTGCTTCAAGGAAAGAGGTGGATTTGGTTTACGTGGAGGCTTTTCGTATCATTAGACACACTTCTGGATTGAGATACTAAACATGATATATTTATTTTGTAAAGAAATACATACATTTTTCAATATTTGCTAAATCTATAGACAAAATTTCAAATGTTTAGTATTGTGCATATTAAAATTACAAATAATTTGAAGAAAAAATGGTGGGGAGAATTATCTTTAGGATCTAAGTTTCAATCCTGATTTTTCGGGATGCTGTTTTTGACTGATTTCCATGTTCTTCAAGTACCAAATAGGTTTCAACCAGCTTTGCTGTTGAATCTAGTTAGAAACTAGGGAGATAAATTGTCCTGGAAAATGAGCCATCCAGGTTGTATTTCCATCTTTCCAGACCTTTCCAGACCTTTCCAGAGGTTCCAGATCCACTAATATCCTGGTCACGATCTCGGTGAATCCTGACATCCACTGAGATAAATCTTAAGTAAAACAAAAAAAATTAAGTATTAAAATGAAAGAGACATAGAACTATAGTTGGCAAGTAGCTTAAAAGTTCATGAACCATCCAACGTTTTGGTTGAGGCCAGAATCTTAGAGTTCAGCTTGGAAACTGTTTGTGACTCAATTGGCAAGTGGTAGAAACCTTTACAAACCTTAGAGAAACACCAATTGTTTATAACAGGAGAAAATGTGTAAAAGCAGCTAGCTGAACAAATTTAGGTGTTAAAGGAGGTAGGAAACATGAGATCAGATAAAACCACTTGGTGTTGGTGTTGCAATATTTCAAGACACTGTAATTTAGATATAAATAAGCAACAAAGTACTTTTGTAAAGGTGGCCTTTATTAATTGATTTCCCTCACAACCAATGTAAAATGTCCTTAAAACCACAGGGGATTAGATGGTGAAGATCCACCTTATCAGCTGTTTTTTTTTTTTCTAAATCCCGAAGCTCAGCAGGGCACATGGACCAATCAGAGGCATCTCTTGACACTGTAGCATGTGTTGCAAAACACCCACCAGCTCCTCTCTAGGGCAGAAAAGGGCGATTTCCCGCCAAATCGCTGCACAAGCTGGATTTGGTTATCTGCGCTGTTGAATAATGCATCACACAGGCAGCAGTGCATCCTGGGCATGTCCTCTTTATCCCTGCCCCCTCCTCCGCTCAGCCTCCTGATGAGTCTCCTATCCAGGGCGTTATACGCCTGTCACTTTGCCTTTCCTCTGCTGGATGACTGGCGTTTGTTTATAACAGCATGGGGACTGGGCATAATGGTGATGATTTCAGCCCCGGCCGTTATAACATGCCAATCAGTGCAGATTTGAGCTCTTCGGGTGCTTAGTGCTGTTTTCCTCAGAGAGGCTGAACTGTTTTATTCACTGTTTAATTCACTTTATACCACAGGGCTTGTCGAATTCTTAGTTCTAAATGGTCACAAGGGTGTTCAGTAGGGTTTTGAAAGTAGTTCTGTTCAGAATTGATATCACTAGGTTAATATTAATGTACTTGATAAATTGTAGGAACTCCACATCTAATGGCAGGCGAACACTGTGCGATTTTTATAGGCGACGTCTACACATTTAAAATGGCGTTTTTGTCTAAAAACGCTCTGCACCCACACTTCCTTTTTGGTTGATCAATCACACTGAAACTTTTGAAAACGCTTACGCTCCTGGACCGCGCATGAGCAAAGCGTAAGACGCTTCAACGTACGTCATTTCCACGTCGTTTATTTACTTTCCCGCTCTTCGAAACATTAGCAAACAAAGACAATCTGTTACCCTACAGATTTTATTCGAGTTTTATTTTATTTATTTTAACTTAACAATTTGTCTCAGACAACCAAATTGTGGACAGTGTGACCAAACGTGCACAGTGTGAGCTCGGCTTAATGCTTTATAGACATGTTTATTTCCAATATATGGATTTTTCTGCTATAGAAACCTTTTTTAAAGTACAGAAAGAGAAGAAAAGGAAGGCTGGTGTAGAGTCATGTTTATAATTACTCTAATGTGTAAAATTATTTCTAATACAATGACTGTGACCAAAAATGGGCAAAAAAGTGATATAGTCAAAAGTGGTATATAAAAGACCTGAAACACTGCTGTTTTAATGGTTACTATAAAAACACCCCTGACTAAGTGATTCATTCCTAACTTGTTGTTTCTCTAATTTATCACTCTTCATGTCTTTCTTTTTTTCTCTCTCTTTTTGCCCATCTTTCCTGTCAGAGTTTATCGTGTAAGTCACTGACAATGAAAGGCCCAGGCTATTGTGTAAGAGCTGTTGTTTGTTCGTGGAGGGATTTCATTTGTGTGTGCGGGTGTGTGTGTTCATGCATGTGGATGTGTTCTGAAAAGCCCCTTTCAGATAAAGCTAATATGGCCAGGGTGCAGGGCATTAGGCTGGCTCATGCCTCTGCTGACTCAGCCCTTTTCTGGCTGCATTGGCGCTTCTGTATGAAAGTCTATAAAGAACTTTATCTCCAGCGGCCATGGTGGCGTATCTGCTGTGTGTGTGTGTGTGTGTGTGTGTGTGTGTGTGTGTGTGAGCTTTGGAGCAGAGAGTGTAGTCTATGTTTGTGGAATGGGAGGATATCCCATTTATTTTACAAACTCCTGTCGGACAAAGATTAAACCTGAATCAACGCTGTTCATACACACAATATGGACAAATCTAATATTAAACTGATGTATCATGTGACGCTTCTGGAATTATACAAATAAGATAAAAAAGGGACAGGTTCTCAGAGTACAGCGTGATGTACCGTAAGCAGAATTGCATTAGCTAACAGGTTAAGGTGTGTAGGAGGAACCACACACACACCATTTCATTACCCTCGGAATTTACGGTGTGTGTGGGGGATTTCTACAGTGGCGCCTTCAAGCTGAAGAGGCCTTCCCACAGGAGAAGAGTTGCCATGTGTGCCAAATCTCAGCCAGGCCAAGACTCTGAACACACACCCACACACAATACAATACAGGCAAGAATCTGCCAGACAGGATTTTTTTTTTATAACACACACAGACCTACGCAACATGTTAGATTCAAACACACACACACACACACACACACACACACTAGATTAACACATAAAGGTTGTGACAATGCAGTCTACTCATTGTCTGTGCTAATCGAGTAAATATCCACTCCTGTGAGCGCCATAGACATCTTGAGCTCAGCATCAGTGTCTTGAAACAAAGCACGTGATCACAAACACAACTCCGAAACTTCAGCTCATGTTGTCAAACCCACAGATGGACAAATTCTCTTCAGCTGGCAATTACCTTGATGGTAAATCTGTAGCGTCTGTGCATGTCTACTGTCAAGGCAACCGAACGCGGAGGAGTTAGCATGAGCTCAGCGGAGATCCAGACAGCGGCGGCGCTCAAATTCATTAATTCTCTCGCCATGTTGTTTTCATATTCGGCTTCTAGAGAACACCCCCGAAAACGAATCTCGACATGGCGTAAATACCGAATTAAGTATTACACATAGATTTGAAACTGTCAATTTTATTCAAGACGTCTTGGTTACACACACACACACGTACATATCAAAGTTAATTAAATAAAAAATGATTTGATAAAATGTTTAGATGTTAATCTAAAATCTTAACTCTTGCTATGTCAAGAAAATAAAGTTGTAATCATGAGAAAACGAGAAAAATAAATAAACTAATGCATGGCCTCTCAGGTGTTCCGTACGTAGCGATTGAATAATGTAAAAAGTTTTACGGGCGGGATAAAGACCACGAAACAGCGTCTTGTAATCGCGTGACACGACGAGCGATGTCTGGGAACCACGCGGAACCTAATAAGCATTAAATGTAACGAGGGCTTTATAAAAAATGCAATTACAGGCAGGATGTGCGGAATAATAAACAGCCAGTCAGCCGTCCAAGGAAATAAGTCCGATCCGAGGCGGAGGACGTGTCCCCTTCTGATAAACTGCAGCGGCACTAGCGAGCTTTCAAGCCTCATTAAAGTCTTAGTTAAGCGGCGTTTGATTACACAGCTGCTCTTTTCCTGCACTGGATGAAGCTGCGGGTTACACGCCAACAATCTTACACACTAAAGAACACTACGTAATTCCTACCGTGTACTGAGGTCACGGGACACTTTAATCGCACACAGATCAACTCTATTCGGCCATTTTAGTTAGTTAGATAGTTAGTTAGTTAGTTAGTTAGTTAGTTAGTTAGTAAACCATGATATAATCAGGATGAAAGCCAATGAGATGCAATCTCTATTTTTGGAGAATGACCCAGCTAAGAAGATGCTCCCCTTTGTGACGGGTCTGATCTGATTCTGATCTGTTCATTTTGAATGAGTCTTTAATGTGACTCAGAAAAACGAGTCGTCTCAAAGACTGGTTCATTTTCAGATGGACGCACATGAGCAAAGCATCTCAAAACCTTCGTAGGATGTGCAAGAAATAGTCTAACACTTGGCTCTTCTAGTTGGAGTCATACGTTCTTTTGCCACGTGACTCTCATATATGCTATGCATTTATATGTACATATAAACTATTGAAACTGTAGTCCGAGTTCATGTAGATGGATGTGTTTGTGGATCTGCTTATTAAAAATGTAACATTTTCTCTTCTTTCTGATTAAATGAATGAAATTAACTAAATGACTCGTTCAAAAAAGATTTGTTTATGATTAGTACATGATTCGTGCACCAATTACTAAAATGTCTTAGTAAAAAAAAAAAATAATCTAATCTAATTGCATTCATTCAAGTCTAATCTAATCTAATTAAATGTATTCCAATCCAATGCATTCTGATCGAATTCCATGCAATTTTCTTTTCAGTCTAATCTAATTTATTCTAATCTAATCTAATCTAATTTATTTGAATCCGATCTAATTACTTTGATCTAATCAAATTTTATTTACTCTAATTTAAGTAATCATTTTGTATCTCATTTATTCAAATCTAATTCAATCTGATCTAATCTGATTTAATGTATTCCATTGTAATCTGATCTACTCTAATCAAATTTATTCCAATCCAATCTAATCAAATTCTCTTCTAGTCGGAGTCACACGTTCTTTTGTCACGTGACTCCCATATACGCTATGCATTTATATGTACATATAAGTTATTGGACCTGTAGTCAGAGTTCGTGTTTGTGGATCTGGTTATTGAAAATGTAAAATTTTTCTTCTTTCTGATTAAATGAATGAAATTAACTAAATGACTAGTTCAAAAAGATTCGTTTGTGATTCGTACATGATTCGTTCACCAATTACTAAAATGTCTTAATAAAAAAAAAAAAATCTAATCTAATTTAATTCATACATGTCTAATCTAATCGAATTAAATGTATTCCAATCCAATTCATTCTGATTTAATTTCATGCAATTTTCTTTTCAGTCTAATCTAATTTATTCAAATCGAATCAAATTGATTTGAATCCGATCTAATTACTTTGATCTAATCAAATTAAATTTACTCTAATTAAAGTAATAATTTTGTGTCTCATTTATTCAAATCTTATCCAATCTGATCTAATTCGTTGTTATGTATTCCATTGTAATCCAATCTACTCTAATCAATCAACTCGAAATAAATTCAATTGAATTTATTTCAATCAAATCCAATCTACTCTACGCTAAGTAAATTTATTCCTAAACCAATTGAATGTCATTTATTTGAATCTAATCCAATCTAATCTTATCCAGGTAATTGTTGAAAAATGTCCTAATCTAGACGTTGTCATTACTTTCCCTCGTCGTGAGATCGGTCTAGATTTTGTTCCTGACTGATCGGTAAGGCAGGTAATGGGAAACGTCAGCTCCTTTCTGACAGATTGAAGTCTAAAATTGCTGAAGGAGACGCAGTAAATAGTGTCTGAGGCTGTTTTTCTTTGTTGATTGTCAATGGCTCAGGGAAAGAAAGCTGCATGTGTCTTTGTGTGTGTGTGTGTGTATAGTGAGGGAAAAAACAGCAATTTTTCAGGTGCCACTGACAGCAGTGTAGCTTTGTTTTGTGTCTATAATGAGTGTTGTGTCTTTTTGCTTTGTTTCCCTCCGTCCCTCCCTCGCTCTCTCCCTCTGCCTCTCTGTGGCGTGTGTCAGGGTGATAATCGCCGGTGAAATTACATTTGCTCTCAACTCATAGTTCTCGAAGGTCTTCCCAATTCCAGTGTCCTTCTCTGAAGGTGGAAACAGAGCCGGCGCTGGTGTCCCGTGAATTTGTTTACACCGACCGCTTTCTTTTTTTTTCCTCCTGCTTTCCTGCTCTCTTTTTCTCTCTGGATGTGTTATGAATAGAATGAAAGGAGACAGGGATGGTGAGAATGAGAGAGGGGGGGAGGGGGCACCAGGTAGACAGAAATAAAGAAAGAGAGTGAGCAGGGAAAAAAACTAGAAAACTAGAGATAGAGAAAGAAAGACTGGGAGACAGACAGGAAGAGAGAAATAGAAAGAGAGAGGAAGTGTTATAAGAGATAAAGAGTGACAGACAGAGAGAGAAAAATCAACAAGAGTGAGAAATAAAGAAACAAATGAAATACTGAGAGATAGAAAGAGAGAAAACTAGAGAGAAAGAAAGAGAGCGAGAGGGGAGTGCTATAGAGAGAAAGAGAGAGAAAGAGAAAAGGAACGCTAGATAGAGTTAAAGATGAAGAGAGACAGAGATAGAGAGAGAGAATGAGAAACAAACTGAAAAATAGAAAGAGATAGAACTAGAGAATGTGGAGTGCTATAGATAGAAAGCAAGAGAAAGAGAGAGGGAGAAAGGGAGAAAATGAAAGAGAGCTTGAGAGATGAGAGATGAAGTGTTATATAGAAAGAGAGCCAAATAGAGAGAACCAAAAGACTAGAAAACTAGATCTAGAGAAAGAAAGACTGAGAGGCAGACAGGAAGAGATAGATTAAAAAAAGAAAGAGAGAGAGAACTAGAGAGAGATAAAACGTAAAGAAAGGAAAGAGAGAGAGAGAGAGAGAGAGAGAGAGAGAGAGAGAGAGAGACAACTGAAATGCTTGGCCGTTTATGTGGCTTAAGTGAAGAAGAAATGAAAAGCCAAACAGCAGTCCCTGCTTTTCTTCTCTCTTGCCCTTCGTCCATCATCCTGTTTTCTCTTTTATATGAATTTATTTTTCACTTCTTATTGAACCAAATTTTTTGCTAATGTATTTTTAACCATTAAAACCTCAGTACAAAAACCTTCAGCAGCTTTTTCACTTTTTCGGCCAGTTTGCAGTTCAGGAAGTGCCTTTCGTCTGTTTTTTATTAATAACTCGCCGCTCTAATTATGCGTCAGAGATCATTAGCGGTGCTGCGGCGCAGAAGGAGGAGAATTAGAGATTAGCCTGATAGATCGCGGATGCCGTGCGGCTAGTTGGTTCGAAAGTAAGTGCTTGCTCCAGGGGCTTCATGCCCAGGAAGAAAGAAAGACTTTGTCAGGGCACCGTGTCATCGTTCTGCTTCAGCGAGTGTGTGTATGTGTAAGAAAAAGAGATAGAGAGTACGGAGAAAGGAAAGATGGAGAGATGAAGAAAATGATCACATGAGCAGGAAAACATTTGGGGATGTGGCATGGAATCGGGAACATAATGCTTTCTTTTCCCAGAAAGATTTTTTTCTCCAATAATTCCTCAGTTCTCTTTTATTGTGATTATAATATCTCGTAATATGTATTTTTTTCTCCCACATCTCATCAGTTAGACAAAAATACAAAATACAGACTTTTCTGTAGTTGGAAAACTGTCACTGAAGTCTCTTCACATCTCATCCAGTGTAGGAAAGTGGTAGCTCAGTGTTGGATTTCTGCAAATTGGCATAAATGTCATGTATTTAAGCTTTAAATATAAGTGTGGCTATCAAAACTAGCGGATCTTCTCATGAAAAATGAGTCGACCAATCAGATTTGAGAATTCGTGATTCGTCTTTTTCTAAGCGAACAACAAACCTTGAAAATCCGCCCTTAAAATATTACCTAGAAACGAAAATAAACCTTATTATCAGACCTAGCATAACTGCTGTTATGGAAAATTCTAAACTAGCATAGAATTAGCATAGTTAGAGATGCTGTTAATAAGTCAACTAATCAGATTTGAGAGTTTGTGGTGCCTACAAACAAACAAACGTTGATAAATTCCCTTCAAAAT
Organism: Silurus meridionalis; assembly: GCF_014805685.1. Classification (NCBI taxonomy): domain Eukaryota; kingdom Metazoa; phylum Chordata; class Actinopteri; order Siluriformes; family Siluridae; genus Silurus; species Silurus meridionalis. Next base: position 26,227,143 of record NC_060889.1, on the reverse strand, counting down.
ATCACCTAGAAATGAATCTAAACCTCACTATCACAACTAGCGCAGAGCTCCTGTTAGGAAAAATGAGTCGACCAATCTCTGATTAGTGGAGAATTAGTGGTGCCAACAGACAAAACAAACAACATGCAAACAAACAAAGGTTGAAAAGCCGCCCTCAAAATATCACCTCAGAAAGGATATAAACCTTACTATCTGAACTAGCATAGCTAGCATTACATTCCTGGAAAAAAAACAGGTCAACCAATTAGATTCTAGAATCTGTGGTGTTAACAAACAAAACACAAATATCTAAATATCACCTCACAACGGATAAATGGTACACTATGCTTTTTGCTGCTCAATCGGGGCGAATCAAACATGAGCCAGGACGGAGGTTTGGATGAGTTCAGAGTGTAGCCTAATTGACAGCATGGAGTGTTAATCTAGCGAAGATAGAAAGAAAGAGAGAGAGAGAGTGAAAGAGAGAGAGGGCTGACTCTCATCGTTGTGATTCCGTCTGCATCCTTTAGGGCTGCTCTTTTCCCACTTCCACTCTTTGCTTTTACGCTTTCTTTCTCTTTCATGCAGTACCTTTCCGGGGAAAAAAGCCCGTGGGGGTTGCTGAGCGCCATCCATAATGTATGAGCGTCACACTTTTAGCTTTTTTTTTTTTCTTCTCTCCAACAAATCATGTCCAAACCATGCATTTATGTTCTTAAAGACAGACAGACAGGAGCACACAGAGATACGCTGAGTGTCCCTTCGGGGAATCTTTCTCTCCCTCTCTTTTTCTCATTCACTCACTCTGTCTTTCTCTTTCCATTTTTGTCTGCAGTGAGGTTCCATGACTGTGGGCGAAAAGGACGAGTGCACTTCGAGTGCAGCCGGCCAACAGAATTCCAGATCGAGATCACCGGAGAAGACTTGGCTCTCAGGACGCTCCGGCCATCCATATCTCCCTCGTCCTCGTCTCCTCCGCTCCTTGTTACAGCGCGAGACGACTCCACTCATGAGCAGTGGCAAACCGAGATCCGGCTTCGGCCATCAGGAGGCGACAAGTCACAGGTACGAACCTCAGAAAGTAAATCGCCACTTTGCTACTAACGGTTCGTTTATAATTTTGCTCACGTCACAGCTTTTATCGATCAGTGCTAATGGCTTACTCAGAGCCAATCTTTTCTCATCATGTCTTACATCCGCGTTTTCCTGCCGACTCCATAACCTGTTGTGACAGTGGACAGGCCCCGGGATGCGTCCCGAAAACCCGCTCACACTCACACCTTTTCTAAATTAATCACAGCAAGCGAAGGGAAAATGTCATGCTCCAGCTTCTGGAGGTATTTTATACAACTGTGTGGCTTCAACAGGTTGATTTGATGAGGATTTGAGAGGGGGTGTCTGAACACTTTTGGGAAACCCTGTGCGCTCCTTTGACTGAATGAAGGCGGTGTAAACTTTTGCACACAGCAGTAAAGAGAGCTGAACTAGAAAAATTGTAATCAGTTGGTCAAAAAATGGCACGTTTGCAAATTTTACATTTACAAAAAAAACCCGATACATAAAATGAATTTTTTTAATATAAAACACTCACAACAACAACAAAAACGCCTTAAATGCAACTGTGCCACATCTGTCCATGACGTGACGCACAGGTTTCTTAATTTAATTCAATTTATTCAGTTTTATTTGTAAAGCGTTTTTAACAATCAACATTGCCCCAATGCAGCTTTATAGAGAAAAACAGGTTGGATTGTAGAAGTTTAGCACCTGTATGTTTGTTCTAAATGAAGGTCCCCTGGTGGTCTAGTGGTTAGGCTGCGGTACTCTCAACGGTGCGGCCCGGGTTCGATCCCCGGTCAGGGAACCAACCCCAGCCACTTTCAGTGCCGGTCCCAAGCCCGGATAAATGGGGAGGGTTGCGTTAGGAAGGGCATCCAGCATAAAAACGTGCCAAATCAAACGTGTGGATGGTCCGCTGTGGCGACCCCTGATGGGAGAAGCCGAAAGAAAGTTTTATGTTTGTTCTAAATGAGCGATATAGTGGCGACTGTGGCGAGAAAAAACTTCCTGAGACTTCATAAGGAAGAAACCTTGAGAGGAACCAGACTTGAAATAGAACCCAACCCCATCTGGGTGCCACCAAATATCCAATTATTACATTGTTGAAGTGTTTAATAAAAGACAAAACTGCTTATGCAAACTGTGGTTTTAAGCAATTGTAGAAGAGCTTCGATATTAATTGCAGTCCAAATCATAATAAGTCTGTGGTTTTACAATTATAGCATGTAAGGAAGTGTTTTACAGTCTAATATCACAACTGCATTATTATTATTATTATTATTATTATTATTATTATTATTATTAGAAGTAGTAGTAATAGTAGTAATAGTAATAGTAATAGTAGTACTTTCCCAGAATACAACCCCTTTGTTGTTCTTTGTTAAATAATAAAAGGTCGTATATAGTTGTGTAGGTGGACTGTGAGGTCGAGTGCCAGTAATACAAGTTCCTGTGTACATAAAAGCGAACCACAATGTAACCTCACTGTTAAAAAGTCTTCAGAGCTCCCGTGTTTAAATGTTATACCTCAATTACGTCTTAAATTTTTATAATGGGTAAAGTTGTGCTCAAGCTCAATGTAATAAAAAAACTGAATTAAATGAAATACATTATAAAGAAAGAAACCAAAAATAGACATTTTTTTTTTATCTGCTTTTCTGCAAGATTCAGCAAAACATTCTCCAGACCAGCTGGTAGCTTATTTTTCCAGCTTCCTTATTACAAGGCTTGCATGATTGATAAATATTTGAGGTTTTGTAATTGCTCGAGCAGCTTGGCGTTTGTTTTGGCAGCCGGTTGCGGGTCAGGCCGAGCAGAACTTTTCAGCAGGGAACCCTTGAAGCCATAAAGTCCAACGCAAATTATGGGTTTTTCTTTGTCCATGGTCCAAAAGCATAATAGTTTAAATAATAATAATAATAATAATAATAATAATAATAATAATAATAATAATAATAATAATAGTGACTTTTTAAAATTATTATTATAATTATAATTTTACCTATAATATATATATATTTATCATTATTATACCTATAATTTATATAAAGGTTTTTGGTTTTTGGTTTTTAATTATAATAATAAGGGTTTTTGTTTGTTTGTTTGTTATTTACATAAAATGTACAAATGACATTTTCAGAATCAAATAATAATAATAATAATAATAATAATAATCTTTTCTTCTTTTTATAAATATTATTATAATTTATATATAGGTTTTTGTCCTTATATATTTATTGTACAATTACAATTAAATTAATTTTTATTGCAATTCTATTTTGATTCAATGATGCAATGTAATTTGTAAATGTTATGTAAATCATTTTATTATTATTATTATTATTATTATTATTATTATTATTATTATTATTATTATTATTAATAAAAAACTTGCACATTATACTCTGCACGGTTGATAATTCACAGTAATTTCATTATTTATTTCAAATGATAAATAAATCATTTGTGTCCATTAATTTCCATTTTCTGCTGAGTATGCATCAAAAAGTAACTAGGCCCCGCCTTATGCAAATACCTGTTGACCAATGGCTGGGATGAGTATAAGTGCACATTTGAACGTTTAATGAAGCTGAATAAAACCTTTATTTCACTATTGTGTCATATGGTTTTAAAATTCCAATTCCCTTTTATCCCATTCGTCAGCGGGTTCACCGCCACTCACTAATTCACTAATTACAGATACAGAAAATTAAAAGAAAGAAAGAAAGAAAGAAAGGAAGGAAGAAAGGAAGGAAGGAAGGAAGGAAGGAAGGAAGGAAGGAAGGAAGAAGAAAGAAAGAAAGAAAGAAAGAAAGAAAGAAAGAAAGAAAGAAAGAAAGAAAGAAAGAAAGAAAGAACGAAAACATTTAAATAAAAAAAGAAACATTTAAATTAAAATAAAGCAATAAAAAAACAAAGTATATAAAAAAGCTGGAATTATTGCTTATTAGCTGGTGATTGTGCTGAACTGCTCCTCTAATGGTGAATCAGGGTATAGCAACAATTAAACAAATTGGTGATTTGAAGGTTTCGTGGGTGAGCTCTGAGGGTCACACTTTTCTAAGCCGAAACCTTTTAGCGAACACCTCAATCCAGAGAACTCTTAATGATACCACATTTACTACAAACACATGTTAGCTTTATGGCTTGTTCATTGACATCTATGGCATAATAACTTACAATTATTACATTTATACAAATGAGTAGTTGAGGGATAAGGGCCTACTCAAGGGTAGCAGTTTGATGGTGCTAGGATTTAAACTCGTGACCCTTTCAAGCCAAAGCCTTTACCTCTAAGCTACCACTTCTCTCATGTGTGTGTTTGTATGTGTGTGTTTTCTAGCTCAGTGGTTAAGGCTCTGGGTTACTGATCAGAAGGTCAGGGATTCAAGCCCTGGAATCAACGAGCTGCCACGTGCTCTAACATCGCTGGGATATGAAAAGGAAGGAATTTCGCTGTACTCTAATGTACATGTGAAAACTATAAAACATCTTTTATATTTTCTATGAGGGTTTTGTTGTACCCTACACATTTTCCCCAATGGTGAACTAAACAATGTGGATCCGGTGTTTCAAAACTGGCCTTGTTTACTATATATATGCACTGTATTCAATGCTCTGCCATTTCAAATCAATAAATAAATAGAAATCATATGTTACGATTTTTAATCCAATAATGCATTGCGATATAGTAGATCATTCCTAGCAGCTATGAAACACCGAAGTTATATTGTCTGGTGTATAAAATGGGGTACTTTATGATTTTGTCTGATTTCCTAGTGACGGTAGTTTGTTATAAATACTTTCGCCTTGAATGGCACGCTGCATCATCCACAGGAAGTCTCTGCGCCTTTTTGCAAGCCACATGTTGTGTGGTTAAAGCTATGAGTGTGTGTGTGTGTGTGTGTGTGTGTGTGTGTGTGTGTGTGTGTGTGTCATCAGCACGGCATATGGAACAAAGCACGTTGTCGGATTCTATATAAAACCTGGCACATGCTTTTTAACATCATGAGGTGATGAACTCATTTGCACTTGTTCAAGTCTCCGAAAGGGGTGAGATCGTGTCTGGGTTTGTGCCGTGAGACGCTGGGGATCCTTTTTTCTTTCTCTCTCTCTCTCTCTCTCTCTCTCTCTCTCTCTCTCTCTCTCTCTCTCTTTCTCTCTCTTCCCTCCCCACACACAGCTTTAAATGGTGTAAATTGTCTGGGTTATGAAGAGTTGACTGTAACATCCCTAGTGGATTCTATTGTTTCTCCCTTGTCTTGATTGGATTCTTTCTCTGCCCTCCCTCCCTTTTTTTTTTTTTCCATTTCAAAAACCCTCTCTGTCTTTTCTCAGCACCATGCAGCTGCTTTTCAAAAACCCATGGTTTTGTTAATGACTAAAATGGCTAAAGTAATCGGAAGGAAACCATGTGAGGTTGTTTTTTATAGCTTTAGAAATGCTTAAAAACTAAGACTCAAATTTTTTTTTTACAGAATTATCACCAGGACTTTCTTAACCTTTCTTAACCAGACACTCCACTCCCTCGCTTCTGGTTCGCCATCCCATAATTTCAGTTGTCACTCTGAGCTTTGATTGCGAAACGCTAGAAAATAAATCTACATGACTATCACGCTGCATTCAAAATCTTTGAAATAAAAAGAGAAAATCATCACACCATCTAATTACAGCTTGAAATATGGAAGAGAGTGACATGAAATATTGCAAAAACACAAAAAAATTATTATATTATTCTTTTTTTTACATATGGTTAATAGTTCTGTATATGATTTTGGAACGACCGCTTAATTTAAAACATTGACTTCAAGATTTCTTTGTGTAATGGAGATCCCTGCTTCTGCTTATCCAACTTTCATTTTGTTCCCTTTAAAGAAGAAAAGAAAAAGAAAAAAATAACAAAATGCTGACTCGTGTAAACTGGACTTCTATCTGGATTAAGCAGATACTCATTTGAGCAGCTTCTTCTCTTTGGCAGGATTCCACAAATTTGTATGTTCCAGGTTCGAGGATCCTCAATATAAGTCCAGTTGACATGGCTCAACTTTCAGATTACCGCCCCTGGATGACTGAGAATAATCCAAAAGAAGTGCTACAAAGAACATTCAAGATGTTACTAAGAATGAGTATATATATATATATATATATATATGTTCAGATGTTCAGACTCAAAGCTAACGATGTAATAGGTAACCCACATAATCCCATCCCATAATTCCTTTGTGTTTTGTCAGTGGAAAGATATATTTTTTTTAGGTTTTTTTTTTTTTTCCATGGCCTAAAACTAGTCAGCGTAATGAATACAAGCTGCACGACATGGCAGCTCCTCCTCATTAAGCACAGCATCTCCTGCAGGTTCGGCTTTTAATGATGTCGTTAATCTCTGTGCTCATTGTGTTTATAAGGACACGCCACCAAGTAAGACTGATATCCGGCCTCCTTGTAAACACGCAAGTATGAATATTAAGTCTAAACACGAGCGCTCGCTGACGAGACGCTTGCTGGATCCCGGGTTTGTCTCCGCCGCCGTTGTATATAATGTTCAGGGAACTGAAGGAGGAATTATCCATAATGTTAGGGATCCACGTTGGTGGTACGTTTGTCACATGACATCGCTACATGCATTTGATTGGCTTGTCTACTTCAATGACTTGCAGTCATTGCACTTAAATTTAAGGAAGGGCCCCAGGTCCCAGATGATGTAGAATTTAAAGGGTTAATCCCCCTAGTGGTGTAAGTATGGTATGACGGTAGCTCAGTGGTTAAGGATTTGGCATCTGGATTAGAAGGTTACAAATTAAAACCCAACCACCACCAAGCTGCCACTGCTGGGCCCTTAATCAAGGCTCTAACCCTCAACTGCTAAATCGTAAGTCGTTTTGGAAAAGGGTGTCTGCCGAATGCCGATAATGACACGTCCAACATGAACTTCTTCGGCTTACACGATCTCTGAGGTCATGATTAATACGCAATCTCTGCGCGCTTCGTTGTAAAATCAGCATGTGTTTTTATCGCCTGGGCAGTTCGCTTCGTTATCAGCACAGAGACCAGTGCAGGCCCAAAGGATGGCTGAAATCAATGACTGGCAAAGATTTCTTCATTAACATCTGCATGACCTCTTATGTCCGCACAAGACGCAACAACGCACGTCGCTTTCCCGGCAGGCCGTGAATAACGAGCAGATCAGGACCGTGTTTTTTTCCCCGAGTCGTAATCAACCAGAATGTGAAATCGTGCTCCTATTGCACTTTATGGAGACTCAAAAACTATATGTCCTACATCGACGACATCTAAACCTCTACTTGTGGCTGGTTCTAGCTTTCAGGAGTAGAAACAGTAGCCTAGAGGCTTTGAGCCACCAGGGGGTCCTGTAACAAAGCATGATTTGTATATAGCAAAAAAAAAAAGGAACGATTAAAGGTGCAGTGTGTGACTACAGTGCCAACACTGATCACATTTCTCCTTGTCTTAACTGCTATCACCACTGCAGCGAACAGCTCGTTGCCTTTTAAAAGCAAATCTGTGCAGCGTTTTTTTTTTCCGTTGGTAGATCATTTCTGGGCCAGAAAAATTTCCCAAATGCCCAAAACAGAACTCTTTGATCTAAGATGACTAAGATGCTGTTTTTGTTTTAGTTTTTAGACTCAAAGTTAAATCATCCTTTCTGAAATGAATGTTTAGGGATCACGTTTAAATGTAGCATACTGCACCTTTTAATGCTTTGAAGAAATTTAAAACTATTTGTTCTTTCTATCTATCTATCTATCTATCTATCTATCTATCTATCTATCCATCCATCCATCCATCATCCATCCATCCATCTATCCATCCATCTATCTATCTATCCATCCATCTATCCATCCATCCATCTATCTATCTATCTATCTATCTATCTATCTATCTATCTATCTATCTATCTATCTATAATAAATCGAGTTATCCAGTTACCCATTAATCTATTAAATTCCTGCATCCATTCCTTCATCCATCCATCCATCCAGCCACCCATCCATCCATCCATCCATCCATCCATCCATCCATCCATCCATCCATCCATCCATCCATCCAAATAGTTATGATCTGTGGTTAAAAATAGTCTCGAATTCTTAAATGCATTGAATGCACAAGACTTGAATGATTTTTCTTTTTATTCAGTGAGCCTGTTCCCTCTATTACACAAATACACATAGCCTCATCCCAAAAGTTATCTTGCTTCAACAATTATATTAGGACAGTCATAAAAAGACGTCGAATGTTCGAGCTGCATTAAAGGCTTGGTGTGCAGGAGTGGGTGTTGGGGGAGGTGCTATAAATTAACTGACAAGCAACCAATCGAAGTGAAAAAGAACAATGTTTGAGATATTGGTTTAAAATTATTTTCTTTTTATAATGTTTTAATAAGAAACAAAAAGAAAAACCTATTTGCACTAACACACCTTTAAATGTGAAAAAAAAGACAGTAAATGTGAGTGACGTGTAAGTGTCAGGAAACACAAGGTCGTGTAAAAACCGGCAGGAGACGAGCGCTGCAATGACGCCGCGCCACATCCAACCTGTCCTTATAGGTGCCCTTTTGTCTTTTCAGCTGGGTGTCGCTTTGTGTGCAGAGACATTTTAAAACACACACACACACACACACACACACACACACACACACACAGCCTTCCTCACGTGCTGTTTTCACACCTGGAGCAGCCATGACAGCAGACTTCAACTTCATGAAGAGAGAAGGCGAAAATGACATGCACATCTTCTTTCTCTCTCTCTCTCTCTCTCTCTCTCTCTCTCTCTCTCTCTCTCACACACACACACACACACACACACACATGTACACAAATACGCACATTGGAACAGGGCTATAGTAATATCCTGGGAGAATCTGCTCTGCCAGCTAATGATGAATTTTAGACTTCTTCATCAGAACACACACACACACACAGCCTTCCTCACATGCTGTTCTCACACCTGGAGCAGCCATGACAGCAGACTTCAACTTCATGAAGAGAGAAGGCGAAAATGACATGCACATCTTCTTTCTCTCTCTCTCTCTCTCTCTCTCTCTCTCTCTCTCTCTCTCTCTCTCACACACACACACACACACACACACACACACATGTACACACATACGCACATTGGAGCAGGGCTATAGTAATATCCTGGGAGAATCTGCTCTGCCAGCTAATAATGAATTTTAGACTTCTTCATCAGGACACACACACACACACACACACACACACACACACAGACAGACAATTGTAAAGATATCAAAATTAACTCAGAAATACACCCAATAGATTTAAATAAAACCGTTCTTCAGACGGATGTGTCTTCGCTAGTTTAGTAATTTGCTAATTTGCTAATAAAGAGCAATATAACTGGGATATTGTTTGAGTAACTAAACTAGCTTGTAAAATTAGCTAACCAATATAACTGGGTTACTATAGCTAGGTGTGTATATTACTGGGTTTGTGTAGCTAGCTTGCTAATAGTTTGTTACAAAAAAGATAAGAAATGTAGCTAAGGGATAAACGTATAAGGGATAGACATATGTTCAATTACAAGCAATAACATACTTTCCAAAGTTAAAAGTGTTACACATATAAAATTTAAATTTGAATTGAATTAAATATACATTGGTGATCCCCAAACTAGCTAGATTATTTTACTAATAATAACTGTTTGTTTATGGGCTTGTTCATGGCATAAGAAAAGAAAATATTGCTGGATTAATGTTTGAGTAGCTAAATTAGCTCGCTAGCTATAGTCTAAATCTAGCTGGTGTTCTTGTAGCTGCTTGAATACATACATAGTTTGTAGCTAAAAATAAAGAACTAGCTTGTTTACACTTTGCTACAATAAGCTTATAAATGCACTTCCTACTATTAGCTAAGTTATCATTAGTACGGCTATACACGAATAGCTGAACAGCTAGCCTTACAGTTACACTATACGGGACACCTAAAGTTTTTAGTCATATGTGGTTCTTTCCCAAACTTTTACCACAACGTTGAAGGCACACAATTATGTAGGATGTATTGATTATTATGTATTGATTAATATTATTTCTGATCTGTTACTATGGAAACACGTACTGGAGCAATTGTATTCATAAAAACTTGTACATAGTTCTTTCTGTAAAACAAAACAGCATGTGGATATGCAAGATGAAGCAGTTTGTGTAAATCAACATTTATATTGTTTTTATTGATAATTGCAGATGGCAAGGTGACAACCACGCTCGAAAAAAAAAACAATATAAAACTTTTCCAAAATTATAAAAAAAATTATTTAAAAAAATTATGTTTATTAAATAAAATTTTTGTAAACATTTTTAGCTATTTTTATCAGTTGTGAAGATATAACCATCTAGAATATAGTGTATTTAATTTTGTATAATACCTAAATGATATATGCATAAATTACCTATACAAACACTGAAAACAAGCCTTTGTACGTAGCAAAGCCGCAGTAAATCAGTAAATTGCATTTAGCTAACAGACTTGATTTAAAAAAAAGGAAAAACATATGCATTGGTGTACAAATTCATAAGCATTCAGTAAAAAAACACAACAGTGACTAAAAATGATTGTTAACTGCTGCTGTTATTAGCTGCTATCAGATTCAGTGTTTGTTCGCAGCGTTTTAATTAAATCATCACCGTGTCATTAACGAGCGGATTGCGCAACCTGATGCTCGCGACTCACGACAGAACAGATCCAGTGCGACTGTCCCGAAGTTATAAACAGTTTACACAATAGCGCTTCATCAAACTGTATTATTTTCACATGATGAGTATTATACAGTTTCTGCTCACTGTGCTGATGATTCGTCGACATCCGTGGTACCAGTTTGTTTTGTTTTCCCATGCTCTTGCGTCACTGTGGTACTTCCATGCCACACAAAACTCAGCTTTGCATAACTTATAGGTTACAATCTTCTTTGTTGTGTTTAATATAAAATACTCCCATGTCTTGGATGATTTGGATGCACACTTTTTCCTGCTGCCAGTTGACCTGCACTCTCCACCATTTCGCAAGCGGCTGTGTTGTCTTGCCATCACGCAAACTGTAACTTAAGCAGCCCAACTAATCGATAACAGCATTCGTTGACAGAACATTTCATTATCAGTTATTATAGATCTTATCAATTAGTTGTTGCAGCCCTACTGGGACAAGAACTCGACACATTCTAGCCACACAGGATCTAGACTTCAGAAAACAATGTCAAATGGTGTCGTCTATCAGGAAATATTTTTCGCAGGATACTGAGGTAAAAAAGTTAAGATGTTGGCTCCAGTTTTTTCAAGATTTTTTTTTTTTTGGCATCCATTGGTTAGGGAATGTTTTCTCTAGTTTCTTGTTCAGTTTTTTGTTCTTGAGAGACGTCAAAGCATTTTGAAGCATTTTGGGGAGTATTTCGAACGCAGGTGCTGTCAAACCTTTTTTTTTTCTGGTTGAATGGTTAGACGAATGCAAGATGTGGAGTCTGTGTGTCTGTGTGTAAGAAGAAAAGTTCAAAGTGAAGCATATGAGCTTGTTCTTCTTCTTCTTGTTTTTTAAGAGCAGGTATTTTAATCCCTCTCAGCTGGCTGGAAAAGATGTGCATGTTTGCTTCACCTTAATACATCTAAGATTCTTCCTTGGATTTCCAAATGTAAATCCCAATTTCTTTTTTTAATGCTAATGAATATTTTTAGCACGGCTAATAGATGAAGTGTGGAGACACGTGCAATGAATCCGAGTGCAGAATCTTATAATCAAATCGAAATAATCTGGGATTAGTCATGCAGAAGAATCTGAAATGGGTTCTGATTAGACATAGATAATATTCTCACCGCTAATAGGGAAGCGCATCTCAAAGCAAGTCTCTGACACACTTTCCCTAAAGGGTTGTACTTGAAACTGTCTCTGAGAATGATAGCTCAGTGGTTAAGGTGCTGGGTAACTGATCGGAAGGTGAGGGGTTCAAGCCTCAGTATCGCCAAAGCTGCCACTTTTGGGCCCTTGAGCAAGGTCCTTAACCCTCTGTGCTCCAGGAGCGCCGTATCATGTCTGACCCCAGCTTCCGAGCAAGCTGTGATATGTGAAGAAATAAATTCACTGTAATGTATATGTGACAAATAAAGGCTATTCTATTCTTCATATGAGGTTTTGTGTAGAATCTTTAAGGGTTCTTCCTGAGGAACAAATATAGAAAGCTTTTTTTTCCGGCTCGGATACATCAATTGCGAGGAGAGTGTAGGGTCTATTTGTTTGTTTGTTTGTTTACTTACCTACAGATGCTATTGATTTATTTTCCCTTCTTTCTTTTGCTTACCTGTTTATATATTTTTTACTTATGAGATAATAATGGACACTTTTTTATGTGACACTTCATCGGTTTTAAATTTTTTTATTTTATATCTGTCCATTTGTTTGTTCATTTGTTCATGCGTTTATTTTTTATTTATTCATGATGCCGATGGATACTGGATGCATTTGTACTGATTTTTGTTAAAAAATTTTATGTAGTTGTTTTTATCATTGCCTCCTCAGTTTCTTTATTCTTTTATTTCATCCTATTCTCAGTTCTCGGCTCTTTTATCTAATTAATCGTACTCATGATTTACATCCAGCTTCGCAATAATAATCGGTTAATTACTAACTGTACTTTATTTCTTTAATGTGTAAAACACAGACGTTTTGATCTCAAATCCAAAGTGCCTGAATTTTTCTTATTATAATTACAGCTTGGAAATGTTAATAATTACACACAGCAATTAATCTGCTTTTTTTATTTTTATTAGTACATGTTTAGATCGGGTAAAGTTCAGATTTCTTCCATATTTACAAAGTAATTGTTTGTTTTAATGATTGTTTTAATCAGACTGTCAGAAATTCTGGATCTGACATATACAGTTATATATAGCTATAATTATATATGTTTCATACATTTATACGCATATAAAATATAAATAATTACGAAGACTGTTGAAATTGTTCTCATAGTAAGTGTGGGGTGGAATTCAGGAATGATTTGCTAATAAGACAACAACAAAAAAACCAAAGTAAAGTAATATAATATAAAAAAAAAACTAATTTGTCTAAAAAGCTTAATATTGAATAATTGGGGTTTTTTTTTTGGAAAATTAATGATGTGAATACAGAGATTCAGAGAAATTGATGTCTTTCTACAATGAATAAGTGCTTGAATGCAAGATGAAAAATACAATGAACTGATGTTGAAGATTAAATTAGATTAGATTAGAATAGATTAGATTAGGGAATTTTGCATTGGGCCCTTAAGAGAACTTAATTTCACGCATATACTAATTCAATACAACTAACTAACTACAATTAACTTGCAAATACATGCAGATCTGTATAAACAGCATGGGAACAGTAGAAACCAGGAATTGCTGTTTCCTGTAAAGTGCATGAAATTGTAATCGTCTTGAGTCTGATCCGCATTGTGTTCCTCTGAATGTTGTGTGATGTGCAGGAGACGCTCGGGTCCCGGAGCCTGCCGGAGATTATAATCCCCTCACGGCAGGTGAGCAGCCAGCTCAAACGCATGAAGAGAGACTGGGTTATTCCTCCCATTAACGTCCCAGAGAACTCCAGAGGCCCTTTTCCACAGGAGTTGGTCAGGGTAAGTTCTCTCTCTCTTTCTCTGTTTTAAGTTTATTCTCTTTCACACTCACACACCACATTCAAGGGTGGATGATTCAAGTCAAAGCAGGCTGCAATGCCATCAATTTATTATAAAGCCTTCCGTACACGTTCTATCAGAGCCTTACAGCCTGCTTTAAACATCTTGGCTCGTCCCACGCGTGCACGCACAGCTCGCCCCACAGACAACATATATATATATATAATCCCAGTGCACTCCAGAGCACCCACACAGTTCACACACACACCCACACACACCATCTGCTAAGGACAAGTCAAAGAAGACTTCTTGACGGCAAGAGAGGAGCCGTGACTCCAGAAACGAATAACGGGAATTTGTCATTAATTTCAGCATGAAACCGGAGAACTCAATCCACCTTGGAGCATCACATGTGCTTCACTCTATATCTGTGTGTGTGTGTTTGTGTTTTTGTTTGTATAGATCCGCTCAGACCATGATAACAAGGTGAACCTTCGCTACAGTGTGACCGGCCCTGGAGCTGACCAACCACCCACCGGCATCTTCTCCATCGACCCCATCTCAGGAGAACTGACCGTGCTCAAACCACTCGACCGCGAGCACATTGCCAACTTTCACGTAAGTACACATTTATTCGAGTAAATATAAAAATATGTAAGCAAATAAATAAATAAACGAACGCCATTCGCTTTCGGCAAAGCAGTGTTTTTTCATTCCATCGACTCCCACGGCATGTGCAAGCCTTCACCGTGGAGTCCGTTCCCTGTGGAGGAAATTAAATGTGGCTGAAAATGCTTTGTCATCAATTTAGCAAACCTGCGACTTGACTTGTGAGAAATTTCACATACCGAGCACGCCTCTCTCGGATTTGTGAATAATGCTGCGTTCATCTCAAGTCTGAATATGGAAAGCCATTGCAGTCAGCTTTCTGTCTTTCCACATTTTTTTTTCCACTGACACACACACACACCTTTCCACTCCCTAGATATCCACAATCCATGGGAAGTGGTACCTCACTGGTTAAGCCTTTGGACTTTGGACCAGATGGTCATGAGTTCAAATCTCAGCACCACCAAAATCGAGCTGCCACTGTTGGGCCCTTGAGCAAGGCCCTTTACCTGTCAACTGCTAAGTTGAAATTGTAAGTCGCTCTGGATAAGGGCGTCTTTCAAAGGGCGTCTTTTGCTGAAAATGTAAAATGATGCTCAAATGTTTTCACACCCCATCATATCTCTCCAAACTCTACTTAAGCCCCTCCTACTCATTCCTCTGAAGATTCCAATTAACCCTTACAGTTCTTTGCAGTTGTCCACTTACCCATGTCCAACAATCGCTTATGAGTTCAGCATCTATTCGCTAAGCTCCACCCTTTAGCTCCCTGAAATCTTTACAGTAGCCTTACACCATTATCCACATAGCTACAATTATTTAGTTGTTTCCAGTCTATCCAGGTAGCTCCACCGCTTTTTGTTTTCTGGAACGGTATATTTAGTCCCACCCCTTCTTGAAACCGTTTATTAAATCCTGCTGCAAATGTCCACACAGACACACCTTTTCAGTTTGTCTATGTAGCCCCGCCCCCTCAGCTATTTTCGAAGTGCGTAAATCTTCGTTTATTAACACAACATGGCCATGGATTTTCTTTTATAAAAAAAAAACACCGAACACTGTAAATTTTTCCCTTATGGGAGAGTGGATGGCTTATACATATACATGTGTAAACAGAAAATTAGAAATTTTGTCCGTGTGTTTTATTTAACGTCCTGTTTGCCAGCGTAGAGATATTAGAACGAGGCGCTCGATGTGTTGGTACCATATATAGTGAAGGACACTTTTTTTGCAGTGGTGTGGGTTGGCAGGCTCTCTGTCTGACACATACATTTGTTATGTGTGTGTTTTACGCTGCCCGTTTCAGTGCGACCCGAGGCAGTAAAAATGAGGCATATTCCTCGCCGCCTCAAAATGGAGTGCGCATCGACACGGCCGTATCTGCAAATTTACTGCCACAATTTCACAGCTAGAAACTGCATCTTCAAGCATTACTCTCAGCAAGTCCTCACTGAGCACATGAGTCGATGGCATTTCAATTAACATCTCCACCAGCTTCCCTTCACCTCCACCACACACTCACACACACATACACATGCAAATGGGAAGATGTTCATTTATATCACTTAAGACCTCGAATAATTTTGCAGGTTGAGAAAATGAAGGCCTATAGAAACTAATCTTCACACTAAAATGTTTAGTGTGTGTGTGTGTGCGTGTGTGTGTTAAGTTCTCCTTAATAGCACTTTAACGGTTATACTGCTGCACATTGCAATGCTAATATGCCTATTAATGTATATCAGCAAAGTGTTGAAGCTGTAATGTGTCGCATTTATTAACATGCTCATTGGATTAAATGTTCAGACAACAAAATATTTTTACGCCTTCATTTGCATATCAGTTTTTCGAGATAAAAAAATAACACAAAGAAAACAATTTTCAGATATTCTTCAGAATATAAAAATGTGTAATGTCTGTTTTTGTGGGTTGTTAGGGTAAAAATAAATAGATTTTCTATTTTAATAAAGACTTTCAGACATGCATCCTAGCAGACAGGGGGCAATAGAGAGCACCAAAGGGGGACATGTCTCAAATTTGACTTTTAACACTGGACTACCATTTGCATAATGTCTACATCATTTGCTGCACTACCACAGATAAAGTGTTAACACATCTATTTCTAGATATCAACTTGAACAAAAAATCGCAACATGAACACCAAGTACGCATTTATGGAATATTCGGAATTTGGTTTTAGGATTGCAAAATAAACTTGTAATTGCAGTCAGCATTTAGTATTGAATTTCAGATTTCTTATTTATGTGCTTATGTACCACATATTCAAGCGTCATTTTCTAGCTTTATTATTATAATATGTATAATTCCTGTAATGACCTTTAAAAGTCAAGAGAGAATTGGTAGCATATGGACATTACTGCACATATTATGCCTTTTCATTGATTGGATTTACAGCAGTTGGAATGCAGGGAAGTCAATAGTGTGTGTTGTGAAAGGGAGTGTTACTGCTGCTGTAAATGTATGTAAATTTTCTGAAAGTCGTTTTAAACTAGTGCATTCATGTGTGTTGTCTAGACCACTTTAGCTCTTGTAAACTCACCATTAGTCTAAAATTATGAATCCTTAGAGCCTCTGTGGGTACATTTTTGTTTTATTTTTGTAAACCACTATGGATGAAAGCACAGTGCCAAATGCCTAAATGTAAATGTGTGTTGTGTACAGCTGAGAGCGCATGCAGTGGACCTGAATGGCAATCAAGTGGAAAACCCTATTGACATTGTGATCAACGTGATAGACATGAACGACAACCGGCCCGAGTTTGTTCATCAGATCTGGAACGGGACTGTACCAGAGGGCTCAAGGCCAGGTGTGTGTGTGTGTGTGTGTGTGTGTGTGTGTGTGTGTGTGAGAGAGAGAGAGAAAGAGGGATATACACATGCATGCATTGAGCCTTTTGTGGGGACCAAAAAGGTTCAAAAGGTCCTCACAACGATAGGAAAGTGTCAAATATCCTCACAATTACCCAGTACTAACAAAAAAGGAAAACGTGGTGTGTTTGGGTGTGTACATATATATATCCCTTTGTATGGACTAAAAAGATCGGATGCCTTTATAATGATAGGAAAGTGTCAAATGTCCCCACAACCATCCAGTCCTAATACAAATGTTCAAAAAAAGTATGTGAATGTACATTTATTTGGCACTTTGTGTATATATATATATGTGTGTGTGTGTGTGTGTGTGAGTGTGTGTGTGTGTGTGTGTGTGTGTGTGTGTGTATGCATTTAGACCATTTTGAGGGCCATAAAAGGTCCTCACAACAATAAAAAAGTGTCAAATGTCCTCATAATCCCAAAGTTCTAATACAAATGGTGCAAAAAGTGTGTTATATACTTAATGTACATATTAATGTACATTATACCCCTTTCTGGGGTGTAAGAAAGACCATATGTCCTCACAGTGAGAGGATAGTGTCAAACTATCACAAACACAATCACTACCAAAAAGAAATAGTGTGTTAATATGATTATTTGTAAAAAGCAATACAAATCTAAATATTAATACTGGTTATTGAGGTTTTAGTTAGTTGCAATAATTTTATTGCAAGGTCCTCACAAAGGTAGAAAAGTGAACTTGTCTGTGTGTGTATAGTGGAGGGGTTGTTATTGATTATTAATGTTTCTTTGGCTCTCCTGTAAATGGCTCGGTGTAACAGAGCTCATTAAAAAGTTTTTTAGGGTGATAAACTGATTCAAATTGCTGCTGCAGTCATTAAGAAAAATCTTAAATTAATAATCCTAACTACATTACCTTATATTGTGCGTTGATGAGAAACCGAGACGGAAACATAACCAGAATTGCTGGCTAATTATTTTTTTTTTTCCCAGGCACGTCTGTAATGACGGTAACATCCGAGGATAAGGATGACCCGCGCACACACAACGGCCAGCTGCGCTATAAGATCCTGTCCCAGAGCCCCGATAGCCCCAGCGCTAACATGTTCACCATCAACAACCGCACCGGCAGCATCATCACTGTGGCAGCCGGTCTGGATCGTGAGGTAAAAAAACAGAAACACAGCAGCTATTAGAACCCTCTGAAATCCTGCCGACTCCGTGCATGTTTTCACAAACAGTGAGGGTTTTTAGGCAGCACTGTGTGAGTTGGTTGTCAGGAAATCAATCTTATCATCAAACATGGATGACACGCTGGCTGAAATAAATTTCAGATATATTTGTTGTTTACAGCAAATACCCAGGAGCCTCGAATAGCCTTGAATTCAGTAAAAATAATTATGTTTTGGAAGTAGGAGTCAATTTGAAGAAAAAAAACAAAACAAGAGGCTTCATTTGTGGCTTATATAAAAATAGTATTCTTTTTTTTTACTTTTTGAGCCATTCTGGCTACAGTTCCAACAATCTTTGGAAGCCAAATACCCTATTTAACAGAGTGTAACAATACATTTAGGAAACTGTACAAGAACATTCAATGCAACAGTATATACAGAACAATATATACAGTACAGAATGAATATGAACAAAAGCAAGTGCGACAAAAAAAAATCCTGGTGCTTAATAAACTTACATTTCGAATTCTATATAATTATAGAATTTTAGGAATATGAATTTGTCCTGTCAGAGTATGTACTTCCATGTACTCCCATCATTCTAACTTAGTACAAAAACTGTACAAACTTTGAAGTTTCAAGAAAATATTTTTCAACATTGTTGCAACCAAAATCTTTAAAGATCGTAATATGTTCCTAAAATGTTCTTATAACCTAAAATTGTTAGTTGTTAATTGTTCCAGTTTCAGCTATGCAGGCGGAAATATACTATACTCTGTATTCATATTCCTCAAAGCTCCACCTCCTGCACTAGAAAGTACTTTTTGTCCTCGGTTTTTTAATTCTCAGTATTCTTTATCATAATTCTTAATAAAATTTGCTCTAGTTTTGGTAAAGATACTCACTGTAATTGCATGTTGTATTTCTGTGATTGTGAAATACAACATGCAACATGAAATACAACACTACCTAAACCTAAATGCGGTAAAATAGCAATTCAGTGCGGAAATGATACACATTTCTCTAAAAGTCGGCTAGATTTCTGTCTCTCTATATAATAGATTATATAAAGATATTTTGCATTATTATCATATTACATGCAGCAGCTTCACAGGAATTTACATAGCAAACAATGTAATGCTCAGAAGCATTATTTAAATTTGTGCAAATGATCAATGATAGTGACGAAAAAAACGATTTTCTTATTTATATGGAAAAAAAAAGCTACAGAAATAATCATTGGATTCAGATCACACATATAGACATGTAGTGAGAGAGTTTTTTTTTTTTTTCAACACTTATTTCGGCTGATTAGATAATTATAAAGTCCTCATTAGTTGATTCAGGTGTGCGACGTCTGGAATTCTAAACTCGGGGAATCGTGTAAGAGAAATTTCGACAGCTTTCTGCCTTCAGTCTTGTTTCTTCTGGCACCTAATGAGGCTTTTAATGGCAGAGTGACTCGTGTCGGAGAAAATGTCCGCTGCTGATGATTCGTCGCCATCCCAGAGTGGGAACACATCAGCTATGAAAATGGCGAAATGTTTACATTGATATGCATGGGAACTCACAAACTGTTGTGTGTATGTGTGTGGTTTGTGGGTTGACGTAGTTTGAGTAGGTATATGTGTCTGACCTACAGTACTCTGAAGCCCGATTAATTAAAGTGAATTGCAAACTGAAAAATAAAATAAATAGATGGTAAAATGCTAATAAGGTACGCCCTTGGTCAATATATTCCACTCTGTAGCCTTGGTAATGTATGCAACTGGGCTGTTAATGAAACCGGAGTGCGAAACGGAGTAACGCTGTCCACCGCCCACCACGCGTTATTGACACTGGCCTTGCGCAATGTTAATAGGGTATTAAATATAATGATTAGTGCAGCAGCTTCACTCTGGGAGCGCAGCGGCATGATGGACCGATTGATCTGGCTTGCTGTATGGTCAGAAAATAAAAGAGTTTGGGAAAGACTCTATTAAAGTGTGCAGAGAACTAAAACGCAGACATCCTGATGTTCCTGGTGCAAATTAGGCAGCGGCTTCAAGGCTCGTTTGTTCAAAACAAATCACTGAGGAGGAGGTTTAATAAGAAGCAAGAAATCATGGAAAACACTGAGTTATAATGTAAATGTATCTTATTCTTATTAAGACTGAAAACGATGACATACTGGAACCTAACATTTGAGGACCATGCCAAATAAATCACCCTAATATCCAAATTATTTAACATTTACTTCTGAGCGAAGCCTTCAGCTAATTATCTCTCTGATAAATGTGCAGCATGCTGGGAAATTTTCGACAGTAGTGTCGACTGAAGCGAAGTGCTCGTCTCTCTCGTTTTTTTTTGTGCGTCTTCCTGACAAATGCTTTTATAACAGTTTCAATTTGGAAAAAAAAAAAGATTTTATTTTACAGTGCAAAAGCATCAAGGGGAATTTCTGAACTCTGGGATCGGATTACTAATTGAATTGAATCCATTTTCAAGTTAATCAAAACAGGACGTTGTGTGTGCAGGGGATTTAGACTTAGCTAGAAAAACAGACTGAGTTGTTTGTTAAGCTGTAGTAACAGGAAGAAGTTGCAGTATCTTGGCAGGAAGAAGTGAGGATGTAAGAGTAAAAATGAAAACATTTCTGTAACATTTTGGTGAAACACGTTATATATCTGTATATTAACGGTTCATTAATAGATGTTTACAATAGTCCTAATCTAATTGTGCTGTTTCTCTTTCCAGAAAGTTTCTCAGTACAATCTGATCATCCAGGCCACCGATATGGAAGGGAACCCGATGTACGGCCTTTCCAACACTGCCACGGCCATCATCAGGGTAACTGACGTCAACGACAATCCGCCCGAATTTACCACCGATTCAGTAAGTCAAAGTTGCTTCACTAAAATTTCAAACTTTATTAAATATTGCAAACATCTAAGATAGTAGTAGTATATTGTAAGTGGCTGCACTTAGCCATGCTGCACTTACAGTAGGTAGTTTAATTCAATTTACTTTTATTTGTGTAGTGCTTTTAACAGTGGACATGTTTAAATTGCGAGCGAGCCAGGGGTGACTGTGGCAAGGAAAAACTCCCTGAGATGGTATGAGGAAGAAACCTTGAGAGGAATCAGACTCAAAAGAGAACCCGTCCTCATCTGGGTAGCACTAAATGTCCATCATTATGTCCGTAGTTAACAAAACTGATTAGCTAATGCTAAGTTTTTAAAGTTTGCATCTTTTGTCAACGTAATTTAGTAATTATAGTAATTTAATGGTGCCTTCAACATTATTTGCAATCCTGGTTTGAAGACCAATAACATTTCTGTATGAGACCATAAGTTTCTCACTTTGAGACCAAAGTTATCTGCTTTATTATAATTAAGATAATTGATCAGTTGAATTGGGTTCTGTAGAAATGGGGGTGGACACAAACTTATAATAGGTGATCGTTCCTACTATTAGCCTCCGTCCCTCTCTTTTTTTACCCCCTCTAATGTGTCTCTCTATAAGACAGGTTCATTATTACTGAGCCGCTCCGTTCAATATCCGCTCGTTATACAAAACGGCCGAGAAGCAGCACGAGCGTGTTTAATAGAAGCGTTTGGAATGGTGTTGGAGGGAAGGACGTTTCTTATTATTTTTTATAAAGCGGTGCAACAGCCAGGTATGTTTGAAGGAGAGTCTGGTTGTATTTGACAGCTGGTTCTTTATATATTAATGAGGACTTCAAAAACAGTACCTCTGGGTTTTGTTTAATCGGCGGCAGTATTAAGGGCCGTCTCGCCCACCTCGGAGCAACTCTCCTTGCAAAAAGCTGTCAGACTGACTCCTCTTCGATCAGTCTCTCTCTCACTCTCTCTCTCACTCACTCACTTACTCACTCACTCAGAAGAACGCAAATCGCGTTTTCCAAACGTGTCTGATTCAATTACCTGCAAAGTATCTCACATTCACTAGCATGCCCAGGAAGTATTTCAGCACGATAACATCATTGGGTTTCATCATGTAGATTAAATTCTCGTTTGTAAAGCAGGTATGAGATGTTGGGAAGCGATTATGTGGTGGAAGTATTGCCAAAATTTATAGCCGGTTCAATAGTATCGCAAGGCCGAGAGGTAAAGATGGAGCTGCACAGCTTCAGGGGCAGTGATTTGATCATGTTATTGTCTGTGAGGCATCTCACGAACTTACTACACGTTCTCTAGGTTCCTCTCATCCTCTAAAATGTGGCTGATTTTGTAGCCCCGAATGCCCTGTGGGTATGAAAGAGTGTGAATGGCATCCAATTCAGGATGTATTCCAGCCTTGCACTTAATGCATGTGATAAGCTCAAGATCGACCTAAATGATTGGAATGGAGTGGAATGTACATTTTTATGTTTTTTAACAGTTCCACGGTGAGGTGCCAGAAAACCGTGTCAATGTGATTGTGGCCAATCTGACTGTGACCGATAAAGACCAGCCCAACACACCAGCATGGAACGCAGTGTATAAGATCACAGGCGGAGATCCAACTGGCCGCTTCTCAGTCCCCACCGACCCCACTACCAACGAGGGACTGGTTACAGTCGTCAAGGTTAGCAGAAATGCATTCAGAATCCATTTTATTCCAGTTTCTTATCCTACTTTGAAATATTGGTACTGTCCAGATTTTTCAAGTCTTGAGAAGTCCTTTGTGTCCTTACCTGGAGAATTTCCACATACATTGGATTATTTGATGACGTTCTGCCCCTTGCGAACAGCCCATTGACTACGAGACGACCCGGACGTTTGTGCTGACCGTCGTGGTGATGAACGAGATCCCCCTAGAGCGAGGAATCCACCTTCCACGCCAGTCCACTGCCACTGTCTCCGTCCGAGTCATAGACGTCAATGAGAGCCCTTACTTCGAGCCCAATCCCAGACTCATCAGGCTGGACGAGGGAATGCCAGCTGAGTCTGCCCTTACTACGTTCGTAGCCCAGGATCCCGACCGTTTCATGCAACAGAGCATCAGGTACACCTGCTGATGTTTTTAAACGGGATTATGAGTTTGTATGATTCAGTTTTTCCATTGAAGACACCAAAATCAGATAAACAAGTTAGTCAAACTCAAAGCCTTGTTAATGTGTAGCATAACTGAGACTTTGCATTCATAATACACTTCAATTTACTGCCTTTTTGAAAAGCATTCTTTAACACACAGTTAACAAAGAAATTCTGTCCATCATGAAGTTTAATTTTTCTAAAATAATATTGAAAAGTTATGAAAATAACCTTGAAAAATTGCCTTTAGAAAGTGAAATGTTACCTATTCAAAAGAAGACTTGAGAAAAGCTTTTTGTCTAAAAAAAACAAGTATAAATTTGTTTGGTTGTATGTGTAAATTCATAACTCGGTTGCTAGTGGAAACTTTAAATTCACTGGAGGTTTTATTTGATTGGTGGAAATTCTTCTATGTTGAAGGTAAAAAAAAATTGTTGGTAGGAGGTGGAAATTTGTAATTTGTTTTAAATTCTTTCTTGTTGGTTTGGGGTGAAAATTTCCATTTTTTTTTTCATTTGGAAGTAGAAATTCCCCAGTTGGTTTCTTTTAGAGGCAAACTGTGTTTATTGGAAATTCTCAATTATTCAGGTAAAAATGGAAATATTCTTTTTGGTTAGTTGAAGGAGAAATTTCTGTATTTGTTGGTTGGACTTATTACACATAAAAAAGTGATCTTTACTTCTTCCTGCTTAAAAAACCTTCATAAATTCAATGTCGAACCGAACTTCGTAAGACTTCCATTTCAAGTTAAACTGACAAAAATTTAAACATTCATCTTGTCTTAGATATTCAAAACTCTCAGATCCGGCTGACTGGCTGAGGATCGATACTAACAACGGCCGCATCACCACCATCGCTGTTCTGGACCGAGAGTCCCCGTATGTTCAGAATAACCTCTACAACGCCACGTTCCTCGCCACCGATAATGGTAAGTTTAAAGTTTTTTACATATTTTTACCCTGCATGCCTAGCAGTTTTTTGTTTGTTTTTGT
Organism: Silurus meridionalis; assembly: GCF_014805685.1. Classification (NCBI taxonomy): domain Eukaryota; kingdom Metazoa; phylum Chordata; class Actinopteri; order Siluriformes; family Siluridae; genus Silurus; species Silurus meridionalis. Next base: position 26,202,832 of record NC_060889.1, on the reverse strand, counting down.
TCACACCCACACATTCAGCTTAATATAGATGCAGGGGGAAAAAAATCCACTGCACTTTAATTAAGAGATTTCTAATTAACAGCAATAATAATAAAGTCTTGCAAAAGAAATGGAAACGTTCGACTCCATATGCAAAATATCAGCATGAACGTAAACTAATAGTTTACAAACAACAAAACCCACGAAAAAATGATTAGATTTCAAGATCTCTCTTCCTCTCATTTCCTCATTGATAGATGATTCAGCAGTTCTGTCAGCTTGACTCAGTCCTTTTTTCTCCACGGCTCATCCTCACCGCTACGTGTAATTATTTCATCTCCCGTGACTCACGCTGACTCATGGCATTATTATATTTTTTTCTCCCAGGTGAAATGTTTATCTCGGAGAAAAACAAGGGCAGTGCTCAGCCTCGGAGCTCGAGCCCAGACATATTGCTCGCGCTAACACGTTCTCCTCCTCTACACCACAGAGGTGCTCTCAGGTTTCTCACCCGGGAGGTGCCAGTGCTGCTCCATATTTAGCATCAGCAGCAGAGACACCTTAAGCAAGGTGAAAGCACGAGCGCACCTTATGGGCTCATTCGCTTAAAGAGCTAGCGTGCGCTGCTAATGTTAGCATGACCTCTTTTGCGAAGAGCTTTGGGCTAGTTCTCGATTACTTTGCCAGGTTGTTATTAGAGTGGGGCCAAATTTCAAATACAGGAATCTAAAACGTTTTTTTTTAGTCATCTGGCTCGGAAAGAAAAAGTTTTGCTTTTTTTATTTAGGAAAACTGAGACATTAGCCAGACCGCAATGCATGCTGTTGGATTTTGCAGGGATTCGTTTTCATTTTGAGCAGATTTATTACATCCAGCCAGGAATACAAATTAATCTCTTGCTTTGTAAACAAGGCAAGGCTTGGTTCTCTAGCAGCGTTTAGAGCCAGAGTTGAGGCCAGTAATGACAAAACCTCTTCCAGTAAAAAGATTTGAGGTTCGAGATGTGGCGCGGCGCTGGCCAGGCACCGCGGCTTTCTCCGCAGCCTAAATAGCAAAAGCTTCTTACTGCTCAAGTTCTCAGACTGATTTAATATGCAGCATCGACGCTATACACACTGCACATCCCCAGCAAGTGGGATAAGGCGAGAAGTGGTCAGAGATCCTCACTGCGCTGCGGCGGAGTTTGTGTACGGTCGCGAAAGCGTGACCACGGGGAATGAACAAGCGCCGCTCAGTGATAGTCGTTTAGCTGTATGCTGTACGTGTGTCTACACAGGGGTTCCTCCAGCCAGCGGGACGGGCACCTTGCAGATCCTGCTCCGTGACATTAACGATAACGCACCCCAGGTGTTCCCTCACGAGGTGGAGATGTGCGAGAAACCCGAGAACAGCGGCATCAATATCACCGCTTTGGATGGCGACCTGAACCCCAATGCTGGACCCTTCGCCTTTGAGCTGCCTGGTCGGCCCAGTGACATCAGGAGGAACTGGACTCTAACACGCATTAATGGTGTGACACACACACACACATTGTTAGAAACACTGTTATGTCACACTTGATAAATATCTAATTTAATTTTTTTTTATATATTAGATTCCAATTTTT
>NC_060889.1:26148747-26196247 GCF_014805685.1 Silurus meridionalis | reverse complement strand
GATGGATGGATGGATGGATGGATGGATGGATGGATGGATGATGGATGGATTAATATTTTGATTGATTAATGAGTAACTGGATTAATGGGCATAAATATGAATAGATGGATGGATAAATGTTTGGATATATGGAATAGCAGATGTTGGATTGCTGGACTGGTAGAATGTTTGATCAATTGGTTGATTAGAATATGGATATTATAAACAATGGATGGATGGATGGATGGATAGACTGACAGAAACATAGGCTGTATGATGACTGAATAAAAATTCATTTTTAGAATGGATGGTTAAACAGATCGATGGTTAAACAGACGCTGTAATTAATAGATGGATGGATGGTTGAACATCTGAATAGATAAATAAGTGGTTGGATAGATGCAAGAATGGATGAATGTGTGGTTGAAAGGATGAGAACATAGAGTGTAGGTGGAAGGGTGGAAGTACAGATAGCTGGTTGAATAGGTGGATGGATAATTTGGAGAACGGATGGTTAAATGGATAGATAAATCAATTCTGTGATGGATTAATGGTACATAGATGTCATGATGGAATGATGGATGGAACGATACATAGATGCTGCAATGGACAGAAGGATTTTTGGATTCTGGGAAGGTTTGATGGCCAAGTAGGTTGTTGAATAAATGGCTGGATGGGCAGATGGAAAGATCTGAGCTGTGTTGGACAATACGGCAAAGGATTGAATTGAAAGGATGGCTGACCGGTGATGGATAGATTGGGTAATGATGAATTGGGTCAAAGACTTGATTGAAGTTGAATGAATGGGAGGCTGGGTTGAGTACATGGCTAGAAAGATGAATAGCTGGATGGATGGTTTGATGAATGTCTGGATGACTGTACCTCAGCAAAATTCCTTAACTCTGTGTAAAAGGAAAGTAGAATGAACACCCTGTAGCTCAGATATCTGACCTAAAGAGCAGCTTAGCTCCTAATCCGCTGCAGCTGCTACAGGAACACAGAGGTGTGGATTCAGATTATAGGTTTGTGACTAGGTGTGTGTGGCTGAATCCAAGCTTCGGGATCAGACCAATAACACAAAGAAAAGGGGTGTGAGGGGACACAGGATGCATCAAGTGAGGATATGAAATAGAAGTGAAGAAAAGTGCATCTAATGATAGTGTTTAATAAATACAATCTTGACATGCCTTGTCCATGTGTGTCTGAGTGTGCACTCAAGGTCCAACACTACCTACATTTTGTTGTAACATAAAAGCCTTCTGACTTTTAACAAGATTAATTCAATTCAGCTGCTCTTGTTAAAACCATGCTGAGTCACTGAAAAGCCTGCCGCTCCAGTTCCTCACTATTCCACCATGCCTGGGTCCTTGGCAGAACCCGGAGCTGGTTTAATCCTATCACCACGGTGATGTTAATGGGATTATAGTACATTTATGGAGAGCTGGACCTCTGGGCCTGCAAACACAATTACCCTAGAGGAGCTAACCATAAGTGTGTGTGTATATGTGTGTGTGCAGGATTACGATCTGAGTCAGCTGCAGCAGCCAGACACTATGGATCCAGAGTGTGTGAAACCCGTCGGGATCCGCAGACTGGACGAGAGACCGCTGCACCCGGAGCCTCAGTACCCAGTCAGATCGGCCGCTCCACACCCTGGCGATATCGGAGACTTCATCAATGAGGTAACACACAAACGCATACAAACACACTTTTTCCTTTTTCTTAAACGAGGACCAACCAGATGTCCTCACAAAGTCAATACCAGTCACAAGTAAGGTATTCGTTGTTTGGTACCCAAAAATATATCAAATCATCAAACCTCTTTCCCATACCAGACTTTTTTCTCTTTCTCATTCTCATACACAATGTCAGGTGATATCAGAGATGGGTTTTTAATGTTATACTGACTTCCTGATTCCTACAACACAATCATTTTGCTTTTTTCTTTTCGTTTCCACATTGAGTTACTCAACACTCAGAAGCCAGAGGCACTTAGCCATAATTGCAGTCTCTTTATTTAGTCTATTTTTATAACCTAAATAATCTTTGAATCATAGTGGAGCTTCATAACAGGAACTAAATGTGAGCCAATCTGTACTCACACTCTGAAAAAAACAAGTAGGTGGGGGTCAGAACCAGGAAATGACAAAACACACTACATAGACTGGAAAATATGAGAACGAAACACAAGAATAAATCGGTAAAACACGCATAGCTCTATTAAGAAAATCATTATTAGTTTATATTTAATATGAGGTTTGAGATAAAAGTGTACAAGTCCAGGGCTGGATAATGCAATGTTCAGTTAATGGGGAACGTGTTCGCTCAATTCTTAGTCTTAGTTCTTAATCATTATGGGTTCCAAGAAGTTTTCTTTTAGAAGCAAAGAAGGATTTTTTTAGGAAGCTAAGTAATCAGAACTAGCCAAAGAACATTATCATTCATTAGGAGAAAAGTTTTCATCTAGCTTTCAAACAATTTGCCCCTTTAAAAGAACCTCTAATGGTTTAAATGTGATTTCTTAACGGCTACATGTACAAGTGCCTTTTACATTGGAAGGGAAGTGGTAGCTCAGTGGAAAAGTGGACTTTTTATCATAAGGTCATGTGTTCAAATCCCTTAGGCACGGCCCTTAACCCTCAACTGCAAATAAGCTGACAGGTAGTCCAAATCTACACACTAAACCACACTGTATAACATTTTAAATGTGAGTACTCAAATAAATAATACAGGAATGTGATTTCAATAAGGTCACAGCCATCTATCACCAAGTGTCCGAGGAAGAACCTACTAAACCTTTCACGTATGCAGAAGAAGGCAGGCTGGAAATAGATACAGGCTTTATGTGTCTTTATGCTCGGTGTCTAATACAACTAATGAGCCTAAAAGACAAGGCTTGCAATCCAGGGTTGTGAAGAGTACTTGAAAATCTTTACGACAAAACTCTTTATATATTACAAATCACCGATTCCAATATGACGAGTAAAAGTCTTAGAGTTTCTGTTTTGAACGGTACTTGTGTATTAAACGTAGACTCAAAGATGCACTATTCCTAAAACCAATACACCTTCTCTCAGAATGAGAGGTAAGTACAATTCAAGGCTCTTCTCTGTTCTGGCACCGAGGTGGTGGAATGAACTTCCCCTAGATGTCCGTACAGCAGAGTCCCTGATTATCTTTAAGCGACGACTGAAGACCTACCTCTTCCTGAAATACCTAAATTAGCACTTTCCAAGTTTGTAGAATTCGAGTTATATTTATATTGATTTTGTATTCTTGCGTACCAGTGTAGATTTATTCACTACTAGAGATTTAAAGCACGTTTGTACGTCGCTCTGGATAAGGGCGTCTGCTAAATGCCGCAAATGTAAATGTAAATGTAATACAGCGCAACCTCGATACTCGCGGGGTTACGTTCTATGACCCATCACGAGTAACAAAAAATGGCGAGGTTTTTACTCTCTCATTTTGATGGTTCCTTTTTCAAGTACTTGTACAAGAATTGTACATGTACTGTAGTGTAAACTCAACAAATGGAACATAAAATAATAAAATAGTTTTTCAAACATTTTAGGTCATTTATTAGTACAAACTCTGTTTTGAAATGTTACTTCAAACTTTCGAGCCACTCGCGGTGATTTTTCGTGAGTTACTATTAGTCCGGTTCCAAATGAAAAGTCCCGAGTGTCATGGTAGCAAATATTGAGGTTCTACTGTGCATATGTTAGTGAAATACCAAAAGCAGTTGATTTGTGAGATTTTATTTCCTAAAATGCAAGTCGGTCAAAAGAAAAAAAAGTAGTACAGTAAAACCATCTTTCAAAAACGGATCTCAATTAACAAATACAATTAAAGTGTCATGTCACAACGTAGAAGAACTGTTAGTATTCAGTATTGAGCCTTAATGACATCAACAGTGGTGCACAATGTTATTGGTAGCAATCATTGTCCATTAAATTATCCATTAAAATATAGTAAAAAGTACATATATTAAACTATAAATGTAGTTGAGTAGAGAGTAAATGTTGATTATATCTTTGATACTTGGTAAAACTAAAAAGTAGCTAAAAATGACTTAAATACAGTAACAAAGTACATTTACTCCAATACTTTACACCACTGATGCAAACTCTTTGACCTATTTTTCCAATTTTACCTCAGTGGTATTGAAGGCCTATGTTTATTTGGAAAAGCCATTCGCTCGGCTTTTCAAATGATCTTAACAATCTCAACACACAATTTGTTTCACATATTCAGTCTTGCCATAATATTACAATGTAAAGGCAGCTTGGCGGTACATCTTGGCAAAAAAAAAAAAGAATTGTCCAGCAAACGAGGAGTGCGAAAACCCTTTCCGTTGTTATGACTACTTCCGAGACCCGGTATACATTTTTTCTACAATTGCATTATCTTACAAGCTCTTCTCTTTTTAATGGCAAGGCTTGGAACCAATCACTCTTTCATCCAACTTTTTTTTTTTTTTTTCTTTTTTTTTTTATGTTTTAAAGTGAGAAGGACATCTTTCAGCACATCTTTCTCTGACTCACTGGTGCTCATTTCAATCTCTGCCGTGTTGTCGACGCCTTCTTTGTCTTCGCAACTGAACCGAACAAATCCACTTTGCCGTTTCATTTAAAGAAACTCTTTCCCAAGGCCCTGCGGGGACAGTTTGTTTCATTTTCTCCCTCCCTTCACCCAGCTGGTAGAGATGGCCTCGGCTTGATATACGGGAGCTTATTTATCTTATCCTTCATCTTTGAAGTGCAGGGCACTCTGCTCGAGAACGTCTCTCTCGTGCTATAACTCTCCGGCTCTTGTGGCGAGGCAGGGATAAAGGAGGAAATGTCCGCCGGGTTGCTACGTCTCGCTGGCGATTTTCTCATTACCTGCCCAGCATGGTGGCTCCTTTCTAATTCCGCTGCTCCTCCCTGATCCGGGAGGCCTGGCATGAAAGAAAGTACGCTCCGGTTTAGTCGTTACACTGCCTCGCATAAGTGTTCCACATCCTTTAACTTTTCCACATTTGACATTTTATCACCACTTCTTCTGATCCACAATAGATGCACCTGAATTATGGGATGTTCGTAATACACCAACAGGAATAAATAGAAGGGCGTTCAAGTCAAACCGGGACTTTTAATGTTACAGGTATACAAATTAATGCTAGCGTGTCGGTACTACACGCAGTAATAAATGGCTAATGCATCCTATTACGCTATTACGATAGGTGGGAAACATGTCGCCGGCCGGACCAGAGCCCGCTAATCAAGATGGCAGACAACAGTGCTAGCGCGTGCATTGAACTGCGTGTGGTGATAAAGGTTATAGCGAACATCGAGCACAGTACGATGATGAGACGCTAGGTCACGTTTGAATGGTGTATACGATTCTAAGTTAGACTCACTTCTGTCAGTGACGATCTCGGCCATGGTGGTTTCCTGATGATGAAGTGGAGCTGGCTGTCTTAGGATGGATCAGGCGTACCGAGAAAACTTTCTTTGCCTACTCTTTCTAGGTTTTAGTGAACCGGTGTAATAAGTATAAAAATGTAGCAGGGGAGGATGTCAAAAAATAAATGCCATTTCCACTCCTGGAACTCCCAGTTTGACTTGAACGCCCCGAGTAATTTTGCATATGTTGATTTCTTCCCACATTCTGCTATTATTGTCTTTTGTATTAATGGAAATGTGGTCTCGGTTACTGATGGGAAGATCGGATCTCTTTGAAAAATGAACAAATCTTTTTTTAGTCATTTAGTTCATTTTGTTCCCTTGATCAAATACAATGTTACATTATCAATAAGCCGATCCCCTAACACATCTACATACATCAACTTTGACTATAGTCCAAATCATTTATGAATGAATATTTATCAATGAATATATTGCTGCATAGCGTCTTTGGAAGTCGCGCGATTTTAAGAAAGAACAACTTGGATTAAAAGAGAAAAGTAACGGATCACTCTTTGAGGTGATTGGTTCTTCTGATTCACTTGTCTCAGTGGCTACATTGTTGTTAGGGTTAAGGGATATGGAAACCAGAAATTTTGGGGGGATTTTCATACTGAACACTCTAAAATTCACATCCAAGGATCGACAATTTCAGCTTGAGAAGAAAGAAATGACTACGACAACTAAAACCAACTCGAAACACTCTTTACAAATGTAGTGTGCAGAAAAAGCATCTGAACATGTCGAATCCTGAGGCAGATGGGCTACAAAAGAGCCGTTCTTGTCTGCCAAGAACATAACTCTGAAGCTACAATAGGTAGAGGAAAGATAGAAACAGAAAAACATATCTTTATTTCTGAAACTGGCCATGATTCATTTTAGAGCTATGAAATGACTTTTTCATTGTGCCTGTGCGTTTTTTTATTGGAAGATCAGCATATCTTCGCTAATCTCTATCACTTATTTAAATGCGATTTACTTCAGTCCTGCCTCGCTTTGCTTTTCCTCGCCACAAGTAATTGATCGTATCATTTAGCAAACAAAATTCTTTTTCTCCACCGCGCTTTGCCGACACTTTCCCGTCGTGGTGAAGGTTATTAATATTTTTCTTTTCGATAATTGCCTACAAATAAAAAGAGAAGGTTTTTCTTCTCATGTCGCACATTCTCAAGGTCGCTCCACGCATTTCCGAAACGGGAATTAAAAGAACCAATTAGTCACAGCGTAGAGATTGTTCGGTACAAATTCAGTATGATTTAGCCGTAATTGTATGCTAATAGAGCTACTGAAGCCTTCTGTGGTAAGTAAACATGCTGTTTTTGGTTACAGTTAGTCTTTAGTTAAACTCTTTCTAAATCCAGGACAACATTCAAAGTCCATGCTAAAAGCAGGACATGCTCTTGGTGGGTTTTTTTTCTTTCTTCCGTCCGGATCCTGTTGCTGATCACAGTTCACCTCAGATCATTATAATTCCTCATGCTGTGAAAGATGCATGTCTCGACCTTTCAGTCTGGGAAGCGGAGGTTGGTTAAAATGAGCCGAGCAGACCCCTGGAGCACGGACGCGACGCCCGTTTGTGCTTTTTCCCACAGATCCAGGATTGGGCTGTTTACAACAAGCTAACGAGACGATATTAAGGTTTCCAAGGTCACGTCACATAATGCCGCTGGATTGATCCGGCACGAGCTGTTTGTTTATTACTAATGAGCAGACGAGTGTGTGACGTTAACTCAAAACATTTATGCACCTCTTTATGTGTAGACGCAAACAGAGGAACTTTTTGAAGGTCGCAATACATCCTGTTAGGTATCTTTAGCAAGCGATCCTCTTTTGATACCATTTTCAAGACAAATATTCAGACAAACAGTTTGAATGTATTTTCTCCACAGAATTACATTTCCAAATGATTTATAAAGCAATATTTTTTTTTCCTTAAAGGGGAGGATAATGCCTGCATGTATTTGGGTTGCTTTTAAAAGAAAGCCACAGGCAAGATTCTAAACTCATGCCTTTTGTGCCCCAGTTTATATCAGCCTACTGAAAAAGAAATAAACATGCAAATGTAAGGAAGGGAAACATGATAGTGCTCAGTATGTATAGAATGTCACCTAAAGCATGACTCCTTTCCTCATGCCTAAGATCCATTACACCGAAAGTGCATCTAATAGTAATATAGGTAACAAACCATGTCCACATTAATACAGTTTTGTTTGAAAAGCATTTTTTTTCTAATTTGGATTAATTTGAAAACCGTGTTTTCATAAAAACGCTCCGTGTCCAGTTTTTTCATCGTTTTCCAAAAGTTGCTCATTCAAACCGAAATGTCTGAACGTCCTTGTACCACACATGAGTAAAATGAAGGTGCTTCCACTCGCTTCATTTCCACCTGGGGTTTATTTGCATTCGTCCAAATGTTACGTTTTTTTGTTACTGAAAATGCCACAGTGTGGACGGAAGGGCAAAAACGGAGAGAAAAATACACGTTTTCAAACGAAGACATCTCAGTGGACATGGTCTTAGTCAGTGAATAGGTCACTTTTTGCAGTGTTGCAGTGTGGACTGCAGTTTGAGTCATGTGATCAATTCAGCCAACATCGTAGACGAAATCATACAGTCATTTTGTTGTTATGATGAGGTTTTGTAAGCTTGTCCTTACCGTGAGCATAAGCGAATCCGTCAGCAGGATGATTTTCTTTGGAGAGGTCGAATATTTTGACGTATTTGTTTTGGCACGTCTCTCAGTCTTCTGTATATACTCACTCGCTTTTGCCACTTTATACTCCTGTGTTACTCGTAGCAACTCCTCCACCGCACTGTCAATCCGTATAAAAAACTCTGTGCCTTTCTTCGACGTTGACGTCCATTTTCAAGGTCCAAAGACCCTAAAAAAAAGTAAAATGACGCAGATCGAGGCGTCTTAGTCGTAAGTGTGGATGAGCAACTTTTGGAAAACGATTAAAAAACGATAGTGTGGACGCAGAGCGTTTTTTAAATGAAAACCCCGTTTTTCACATTTATCCGGATTAATGTAGACGTAGCCTCAGGCTCTTATGGTGAAACCAATATTTTCCTGTAATCCAGTTAATAACGTATGCTATTCTCATGCTGAGAAGCACAAAGGTTTTCTTTGGAATGGTTTGATTCTCTTTACCCAGCAGCGATTCCATTTTTATTTGTTGGCGAGTGAAACGTTGTACTTTTTTTTTTTTTTTTTTTTTTTTTCATTTATAGGTCCCTTTTATGTTGCGAACAAGACACATTTCAGCTTGCCACAAGGCGCAAGCCGTCTATCTTGGAAACCTTCCTATGGTGGAAAACCTACACACTTGTGCAAAAGTAAAAGAAAAAATAATGATCAAGAAATTGATCAAATGTAAATATTATTATCTCACAAAAACTTTACATAATTGATCCTGACCAATCACAATGAATCTTGGAATTTAAGAGCTTTGTGAACATACACATTCAGCTAAGATATGTTTTCTGATTGATATACAACACATCATCGCCACCACCCAAATGTGTATTTGCGAAATGGAATGAACTGCTTGCGTTTACATTTATTTTTATGGCATTTAGCAGACGCCCTTATCCAGAGCCACTTACAACTGAGTCATTGAGAGTTATGAGCTTTGCTTAGGAACCCAGCATTGCAGCTCGGTGGTGCTGAATTTGAACTTGTGACCTTCTGATTCAGAGTCCAATGCCTTAACCAGTGAGATCCCCCCTCCCATTAATAACTGCATTATTGATGTGAAAGTTTAGGTTACAATAGTTTCTTTTGTTTTGTCTTCACAGGGACTGAAAGCGGCAGACGGCGACCCCACGGCTCCCCCGTACGACTCGCTGCTGGTGTTCGACTACGAGGGCAGCGGCTCGACGGCCGGCTCGCTCAGCTCCATTAGCTCCTCCAGCAGCGGCGGAGACCAGGACTACGACTACCTCAATGACTGGGGGCCGCGATTCCGCAAACTTGCCGACATGTACGGAGGCTCAGATGAGTAAGACGAGTGAGATGGGAAACAAAAAACACAGGAGAAAACACACACACACACACACACACACACACACACATATATGCCTGGCTTTTCTCTACCCCTCTCCTGCCCTCTCCCCCATTCTGACTGATGGATGAGGACCGTCAACCATCAAACCGATTTTTTCCCCTGAGATGGATTTTTTTTCCTGCAGAAAATGTATTATGAAACAAAATGGGATGATAAAAAAAAAAAAAAAAACCTAATCCTAGGCTCAGTGTTGTAGTGTAGGCAGATTTATGCTTGTCGAAGGCTTTTGGCACTGATGATCATCCAGAGATGAGAAGATGAAGCGGAAGAGGAGACGAAGAAGAGAATGACGTCACTGTTTTTTTGGATTGTAGGCTTTCTGAAAAGCGCTCAGTTACACTGACTTGAATTTTACAGTACAGAAGCACTGGGATTTAACGTGCCTTTTTGTACATTTTCTTTTTTTCTTTTTTCTTTTTGGATCTGAAGGATTAGTTTGTAGTCTCTTCACGGCTTTAACGGTACTGACGTTTGGAGTGATTTCAAGACAAAACAGTGTTTTATTTCTGATCTGCTTCATAACATTTCTTTTTTTTTTTCCTGGTTTGCCCTCAACAATGAATCAATGAAGAGATCATACATGATGTTGGCTACTAGTACAGAATGATTCACCAGATCAATGTACAGTACAATAAAAAAATTTGAATTTATTTTTATTTTTTTCCCATTCATACAGACGTTTGCTGAAACAAACAAGTTTCAAGAAAAAACATTTTCTGAAGTGGTATTACTTTTTTTTTATAGGAAAAGCAGCAGTTGATTCCTTTTTCTGCTCTCATTCATTCATGTACAACTTCATTTGCCTTAGCCACCATCTGATGCCCTCGGTTTTTACTCTACTGTAAAAATTGTGTGTACATATTTCTTTTATTCTTTTTTTCTTTTGTTCTTTTCTTCTTTTACTTTTGATGTAGTCGATTCTGTAAATGTTTAAAAAAAAATGAAAAGAGCAACATTGGGCTACAAGTTCTTTATTTTTTTTTTTTGCATGTTTTTATCTGTTCACGATGATGATTACGAAAATAAGGACCTCTTTCAAAAATTTATGTACGGAGTGCTACAATTTCAGCTGATGCAAGATATGTCAAAGGTATGAGTGTTTTTTTTTTTTGTAAGAAAAAACAATAAAGTGACTAAAAAAAATGGTAAAGAAAGTTACTCTGAAAAAAAGGAAAAAAAAAATTAGAGTAACAACATTATCAGCACAAGTGTCAAATTTGTACCAAAAAGAGTTGAATGTGGTTGGGAAAGGGGTGGAAAGGGGTGGGGGTCGGGGGGTTTTGGGGGGCGATGTTTGTTGCTGGTTTTAATGCTCGAATCAGCTTTAAGAGCCGGACAGCTTTCTGACACACGCTTTGTGAATAATCTTATGTACTGGAATTCCAATTATTCACCCCCCCAAGCACCTAAATAAAAAAAAAGCTAATTTTTGGAGCTAAATACTGGTTTTGTTCTTTTCGCGTGTTTTCTGCTTCGCTCTGTACAAACTGACACTAGAGATTCCTTTCAGTTTTCAAAATAACGTTTATTTAGATTTTTATGCCAAAACTAATCGCTTTTGACTAATCAGATCCCAAAACAGAGCTTACTGTACTGTAGATTCAATGATTTACCACAACAACAAAAAAAAGGTTTCTTCGGTTTGGTCGTTTCTCATACACTTCCGGAATTATCAGTCACTTGGAATTCTGGGAAAAGTTGTCTCATTTTTAGGAAGCTATGTATTGTTTTTTTCTGTCCCGGGGTTTTCAGGGTTAAAAAGGTTCAAAGGATTCAGTCATCATGTTCAGTTCAATTTTTTTTTTTTTTTTTTGAGGGTCATGGAAACTGCTCTTCTTCCAGACCTTTGGGTCACAGCATGTACCACTCGAGGCCACTGACTCATGGGAGGTTTTACAGGCCTCCCCTTAGAACTGTGCTAGGAATAACAAAAGCGGTCACTTGAAGGGAGCCGAAGAAGTGTTTTGGAAAGTGAATGTGTTTTCAATAAAAAAAAAGGGTCTTAAAAAAGGTTCAAGGCAGCTGCTTTTAGATGAAAAAAATAGCTTCAGTGCCATGTGAATGATCGCACAAAACAAACAAACATAAGAGAACTACACAAACTAATGCATTCGGATGAATGAATGAAATGAACTATTGGAGTTTTCATTAAAAATAAGATAAATGATGCCACTAAGCTCATCAGAAACATTTCCTTCTGGACCTATTGTAATCTTTCAGGATGAATTTGGGTTCACTTGATGCTTGGAAGAGGACATTCACAGCATCAAATATCTACCTAAGTGAACACATTTAAGTATAAATAAATATGTATATAAAACATTATGAACATCTCTTCAGCATGGCACCTGTTAGTGGGGGTACTGTATATTAGGCAGCAAGTGAACATTTTGTCCTCAAAGTTGACGTGTTAGAAGCAGGAAAAATGGGCAAGTGTAAGGATTTCAGACGACTGGATCAGAGCATCTCTAAACTGCATCTCTTTTGGGATGTTCCTGGTCTGCAGTGGTCAGAATCTATCAAAAGTGGTCCAAGGAAGGAACAGTGGTGAACCAGCAACAGGGTCGTGGACTGTCATCGATGTACGTGGAGAGCGAAGGCTGGTCCATGTGGTCTGATCCAACAGATGAGGGGGGACCAACACAATATTAGGCAGGTGGTCATAATGTTATGGCTGAGATGTTTCTACACCTTCATTAGAGTCTACCTGTGTGAAGCTTTACTGATTAAAAATGATAATTTTTTTTTAATTTAAAAACATTTACAGACGTTTCTCGAATTCTGTTTTCAATTTGTCATTAAGGGGTTCTGAGTGCAGATTAAGGAGAAAAAATTGAGCAATTATAGTTTCAGCCTGCAACCTAACACTGAATACTTCTGAATAAATTCTGAATACTTTCTCAATGCACTGTATATATAGTGCTATGAAGCTTTTTTGGTGGTGCCAAACATTAACCCTCTTTAGAATACCTAATAAGTTTTTTCCACCGTAAAATCTAGCATCTATGTCAATTTGACACCAAAATGCCATCTAAAAAAAATTACAAAGATTGGGAACTCCTGACTGAGAATAAATAAACAAACAAACAAACAAATAAAGCACTAATCTTATATAAGGTTGAAAATTTTGCATGGCTTTATAGTGAGAAAAACATGTAGTGTATATTTGACAGTGTGGGTGTATTGTACACAATCCAAATCATGTACCAAATAAATGAAGTCATATGGCAGTCGTTAGCATAGACTTTATATACGTTCAAGAACAACACTACAATGTAAATTTTTTCGAAAGGCCAGAAAAGTCCAGGGCTGACTCCACGGTGCTCAATGCATCTTTAGCGGAATGCAACAAACACAATTTATACATTCATTATTAATATTCTGTTGAATTTGTACAGGCTTTTATGTGGCTGTGAAGGTTTTTGGTCAATTGTGTAGGCAGAGGCTGTCAGAATAAATAAATAGAAGAGATTTAGGCGTCTATAGGGGGCCAAGCACTGCCACAAATCAGAGAGAAGCATATGCAGTGTATTAAACTTTGGGTTGGAAAAATTTGCTGAAGCAGAACAACACACAAATCATAGGAAGTCATATTGATGTTTAAAGTGAGAAGAAATCAAGTGTAATTAAATCTTTCAAGGATTAAAAAATATTCAGATAAGGGTTTTTGTGGTATTTATGTCAGATTATTTCTTAAGATATATTATTTTACGGTTTTGATTAAAGTCAATTTTAACAAAACCATTAATGGTTAGAGTAAATGTACACATTGTTTTTGATTAAGTGAGGCCGGGGCTGACTTTGTTAGTCTACAGTCTGAAGTCTATCGGTAGTTAAGCCTTTGCATTTGTCATTACTGTGTATGCTTTTGACCACAATTATTAGGAGGTAAACCTTTAAAGTAGACAGTTTTGCACTATAATTATTATAATATAATACATTCATTTAGACAGTTATAAACTGTAATATACAGTGCAATATGTGCAAATCCTATAAAGCCTCAAATAAAGCTGTCTTTCTTGAAAATATATATTTTTTTATGTAAACGCAATCCTATAGAACAGACAGGTATAAACTATAAAATATACAGTATACTGTAATGCTACTGTAATCTAAATGCTGTGCAACCTAAACATTTATTGTATTTTTATGGGAAAGTGCTGGTACCTACAGCTGCCTTTCTTCTATCAGAAAATTATATCTGCTCCTAGTATAAAAATATTTTTTTTTCTAGCACTTTTACCATCTATACCAAACACCAGAGGTGGGAAATAATGAAGTACTAATACGTCGTTACTGTACTTAACTAGATTTTTCTGGTATCAGTATTTTACTTCACTACTTATTACAATTTACACAAATATCTGTACTTTCTACTTCTTACATTTTGAAAACAGGCTCGTTACTTTAGTTTTAATCTATTTGATGACAAAATATTTTTCTTCATCATTTTGTCAATATTTTGTCAATATTTTTATTGTGTTACCTAATGAATGTATTCAGCCTGAATACATTCATTAGGTAACACAATAAAAATTGCACAAATATGTTTTTTTCTGCCGCTCCCACCCGCAAAAGCCCACAGATAAAATGTATAAGTAGTTTTCTAGTTTACTTGCTTCCTTTTTGAATTTAAATAAAAATTAATTGGAAAATAAACGTTTGGTTTTGTTCGAGTTTGACTTTTTTCATTAGTGTAGTCAGTATTTCAACTTTTACCAGAGTCTTTTAAAACATAAGTATCTGTACTTCTGCTACAGTAAAGGATGTGTGAACTTTTGCCATCTCTGCCAACCACTTATCTCACCCCAGTCCTAATAAATAAGGCAAAAAGATTGTGAACTACATTTATCTGGATATTGACCTTGTACAAGGCAACTTAGAATTCTAAGTTAAACATCCATTAGAGTTATATAACTGAGCAATTACGAGCCCAGCAGCCTGGTTGTGCTGGAATTTGAACTCATGATCTTCTGACCCAAAGCTCAATGCCACTCACTTTCATTCAAGGACAAATCTTTGGATTATGGAGGTCTTGAATTGTCCCTCTTTTAAAAAGAAGTCAACTCTCCACTCTTCTCACGACCCTGGTGGGTCTCATCAGCAAGAACGATGAGTCAGCATACAGAGAGGAGGTGCAACAGTTAACAGCCTGGTGTAGAGTAAACAACAGGTCTCTGAACGTTGTGAAAACTAAAGAGATGGTTGTTGACTTTAGGAGATCGACGGATACTCAATGGAGATCGTCAAGACCACCAAATTCCTTGGTGTTCATCTGGTGGAGAATTTCACCTGGTCACTCAACACCAGCTCCATCATCTAGAAATTCCAGCAGGGTCTCTACTTCCTGAGAAGATTAAGAAAGCCCAACCCCCCCCCATCCTGACCACATTCTACAGAGGGACCATAAAGAGCATCCTGAGCAGCTGCATGGCCTGGTAGCATGCCTGGTTTGGAAACTGCCTCGTCTCAGATCGCAAGACCCTACAGAGGATAGTGACTGCCGAGAAGATCATTGGAGTCTCGCTCCCCTCCATTTAAACCACACGCTGTATCCACAAATCCAACAGCATTGTAGACGCCCCTGCACGCCCATCACACATACTCTTCACCCTCCTGCCATCAGTAAAAGGTCCCGAAGCATTCGGGTCTCACATCCAGACTGTGCAACAGTTTTGTCTTTAACACACAGAACTGTAGCAAACTCACACACTCACTCAACTGTGTTACTGAAGTATTACAACCTGAACTCAAACACACAATACTCATTTCACACATCCATATCTTCAGCACCACCAATATTATAATATCATTTGATTATAACTACATAACTGTTTACATGCTGTTTTTTTGCACAACCTTCTGTTTACATTTTGTGTTTATTTACTAATGCACTCCTGTATACAGTTTTCTTTTGCACACTGTACTGTATAACATACAGTAGGTTTCCTGGCGCTATTTTATGTTTTGTGTATACGTCCTACATCGTCTTGTCTTGCACTGTTTGCACTGAGTTGCACACGATGCACTTCTTACAGCGAGGACACTTACTATAGTGCTTATCTCTGTGATCGGTTATGAAGCTCTATGTTGTTTTTTTTTGTAGCACCAAGGTTCTTATTTGACTGTGTACTGCGTCAGCTATATATGGATGAACTGACAGTAAAAGCGTCTTGACTTGAATTGATATTAGTATATTAGTAATATTCGGATATTAAAATATTAGTATTGAATTCTCCTGTGTGTAATTTGTTGTCAGCAGACAAGACCTTTAGACTGGTTCTGGTCAAGTTTTCTTTCATTCTTATAAATTTATTGAGAATTACCTCATTTTCTACTCTTGTCTCCTAATTCTTTATTTTTGTATTATTTAACTAACATAAATTGTCATACGGTACTTTCAGCATTGATCAGATTCTAATGCTACAATATTAATCATACTTAAGTCAAACCAAGAAAGACTTTATTGTCACTGCAAAATTCTTCTTTGTATCACTCCGCATGTTAGGAAGCTGGGGGTCAGAGTGCAGAGTCAGCCATTATAAGGCACCCTTGGGGCAGAGAGGGTTTGTGGCTTTGCTCAAGGTTGCTATAGTGGCAGCTTGAAGGATCATGGTATCAAACTCGGACTTTCTGATTAGTAAGCCTTTTACCACTCAGCCATTGGAGTCTGAACGTGGCTCTGCCTTTCAGTGAACAACCAACTGCTCAGTTAACAAATGAATAATACAACCCCAATTCCAAAAAAAAGGAACACTGTGCAAAATTTTAATAAAAACAGAATGCAATGATTTGCAAATCTTATAACTAAATATTCTATTCACAATAATAATACAAATATAACATATCAAATGTTTAAATTGAAAACCTCCATGATATTGTAAAAAAAAAATAAGGTTATTTTTTTATTTAACAGCTGCAGCAGGTCACAAAATTCGGGACAGGGTCATGTTTACCCCTAGGTAGCATCGTGTCTTCTGCCAGTATAGATCTGGGAACTGAGAAGATCAGTTGCTGAAGTTCTGGAATGAATGTTGCCTGATACAGGATTGTAGCTGCTCAACAGTTCTGGGTGTCCTTTGTTGTATTTTTCATTTCATGATGCACCAAATGTTTTCAAATTGTGAAAGGTCTAGACTGGAGGCACTTTTCTTCGGCTTTCAAGGCAGACTGACTAACAACTTGTTCTAATCCTATTTATCTAATTTCAGTGATTAGAAAATATGGCACTGTAATATTTTAGAGGAAATAGGGGAAGTAAAAAATAGCAGCATTTTTCAACAAAATAACACAATAACTGCCAACTCACAGCAGACAGATTTGGGGCAAACTTGTGAATTTCTTTACAGTCTTGAATTCTTTCTTACAAGAATTTAAAGGTTGAGAATCTTTTGTATGTACCTTAGTTTTAAAAAGGGGCACTGTGTCTATAAATAAGGACAATGTGTCCCTGGAATGTGTATAAGTTCATAATCAATTGATCTGTAATTATAAGCCGTAATTATTGCAGCATTAACGTTTACATTAGAAAGTTATAAATGATCATTATTACAACAACAACTTTTGTATTAGACAATTATGAAATGTAAATAAAACACCTATGAACAAAAATGATTACATTCATCATGCAATTTAAGCGAAAAATATTTTGTTGGTTTCGGTAGGTTTAAAAAGCAGCACTGTGTATAAAACATAAAGAGGATGTGTCCTTGGAATGTGTATAAATACCACGGTCACATCCTAAAGCTAAAATTCTGCACTTACTGATGCATCTGTAATTACGGGCCATAATTATTACAGCAAAAAAAAACAAAAAACTCTAAATTTCATTTCAATTAATCCAATTTCCATAGGCATTTTTAATATTCCTACATACTTTTCAAGGTTCCATTGTTTATTTAAAAGTTTGAGAATTTTTTCCTGCATACATTTCTTTTAAAAAGGAGAATTGTGTATAAAAAAGGAGAAGGTGATAATTGTGTATAGATATACAGTATCTTATAAATCGTACATTCTGCCCTACCGATAGGACTAAATACTGTATATTATCTACAGTGTCAGGAGTCTAATCTTAGTCAAGTTTATGTTGAAATAACCACATACACCCTCAAATGGTAACCACATGTCTTTTCTGTGTTTGTCATGAAATTGCGCAGTACAACTCTCAACCACGATGTAAAGAACTTTCAGTACTAAAAGAAATATATTCACGTTTCCAGACTCCCCTCTTCCAAACCGCTGTGCAACGGGCCGGACTTCCTGCGCTGCACATTATCATCCCACTTAAAAGCCAGACAGAGACGAGTCAGTGCTACACTGATTGCACAAAAGAAGGCCTGTATTAAAACGTGTGTAAAGGAAAGCATGGCACAGTTTCCTCCTGTCCTGTCTGCTCAGCTCCACCGTTAGTCCATTCATACGGCTCGCTGCAAGACAGAGCTGACAAGCCAGATGCATACAGCTCACGACAGAGCGTGCTGCTAATACGCCAGGCTTTCCGTTATCGATTTCCCTCCGTACCTCGTGCCAAGGTGTCAGATTAAAAACGAGCGATTTCCTTTGCACCCGTTTAACACTCTAGAGAAGGGGGCACTGTTGTATGTTTATCTTTTTTTCAGTGAAGCCAGGATGAATCACCCCGTTTGCTCGAACGATTATGAAGGACATTTAAAGGGTCGTGTAAATATTTGAACCCCTTTAATGTGTAATAACTGGTGTGACTAATGCTGCCTTGAGGTCCTCGTTGAAAGTTCATCTGAGTGATGAGCCTTGAAATGGTTTTAGTTTTTAACTGTACAGTAAAATTACAAAAATTGCAGAAGAACTGAACAGAAGGTTCAGGGCCAATTCTTTACCTACAACCATCACCCTACTGAACTGTTGAACATCATTTTGCTCACCCATATACATTTTGTGTTATCTCTTTATAGTTATAAATATGTATATGAGTAAATTCACAGCATATCATAATCCTATCTGCATATACACTGTGTATTATGGGCAATGTTGTAAACACAATGTATATAGCTCATATATTGTATGCTCATACAGATATATGATGCTATGTTTTTCAACACGGTACAAATAGTTTATTTCTTTGCTTCAGACGACAGTAAATCATTAATTGACTTCTAACACATGGCGCTTTCACATACAGGCATTTGTAGTGCAAAAAAAAGAGAAAAAGCCAGATAAATAAAACCAGACATTCTTTTGCTGTACTGTCTCCAGAAAGTTGCAGCTCTACCTCTGTCATGTTATTCTGTATTCTATGTGACTCTCAGGACACGCCTCGCTCTCCAGTGTGTTGTGATACGGCATATTCAGGTAGCGTCAGTGGTGCTGAGAGAACGCGCTCGAGAAACAGATTAGATTAGATTAGATTGATTAGAAATCAATCTACAGATCAAATATTGGTCACAAATTAATGGTCACTTTCTATTAAAAGTAGTAAAAGTATAGCGCATCTACTATTAATTATATACCTGTATAAATAAAACAAATTTTACCAATGCATATATGTTTAAAATAATGCATCGCAATACAGATGGCAATTTTTATCGCTACAGTCATGTGCTAAATATAAAAAAACTAAAAATAAATATAAAGAACAAAAACAATGTCAGGTTCCTTTATAGAACAGTGGCTAAAATAACTACAAATCAGGTATCTGAAAAATTTATGAATTTCTTCACAACATTTTTTTTAAGTATTAAAAACACAATTGAGGAGGTCCAAACTCTGACAGCATGTTGTGATCCGGTCTCACCTATAGCTACACAATTACAATGCTTTAAATATTGGACAGGAAGGGCTGTACAATGTTATTACCAAAGTCAAATCTAATGTCTGTTAATCCCATTTCAACTAAACTACTGAATGGTGTTACATACAGCTGGTGAACCTCTTCTGAATATTATTAACTCTGCTATCTTTAGGTCACGTCCCTAAACCCCTCAAGTTGGCAGTTATTAAGCCCCTAATTAAGAAATCTAATTTGGATCCAAATTAACTATCAAATTATAGACTCATTTCAAACCTTCCATTTATGTCTAAGATTTTAGAAAATATTGTGTCTGCCCAGTTATGTTCCTTCTTACAAGAAACAATATATTTGAAGAGTTTCAGTGAGGTTTCAGGCCCCATCACAGCACAGAAACTGTGCTAGTTAAAATCACAAATTAACTTTTTAGCTTCAGACCAAGGCTACATCTCTCTGTTAGTTTTGCTAGATCTTAGTGCTGCATTCAAAATTATAGAATGCAGCTTTCTCCTGGATCGCTTACAGAATTAAATTGGCATTCAGGGACAGGCATTAAGCTGGTTTAAATCCTACCTGTCTGATCGTTACCATTTTGTAGATTTAAATAGAGAACTATCCAGGTTAATCCAAGTAAATCATAAGGTGACACAAGGTTCAGTTCTAGGACCCCTGCTTTTCACAATATACATGCTTCCCTTGGGAAATATTATTAGAAGGCATGGGATTAGCTTCTACTGTTATGATGATGATACCCAGCTATATATCTCATCAAAACCAGATGAAACATCTCATTTGGCTCAGTTAACTGAGTGTGTTAAAGAATTAAAATGACGCATATCTTTTATTATTCAATTTAGAGACAGAGATTTTGCTATTCTGCCCAAAAACCAGTACACAGAAGCACCAGAATTTCAACTTGCATTTAGAAGCATGCACTGTAAGTTATAGTTCAACAGTAAAAGACCTGGGAGTTATTTTAGACAGCAGCTTGTCTTTTGAAAATCATATCACCCATATAAAAAAAAAAAACAGCCTTTTTTCACGTAGAAATGTTGCTAAGCTAAGAAACATGTTGTCTATATCTGATGCAGAGAAGCTCATCCATGCATTCATGACCTCCAGACTGGAATATTGTAATGCATTACTAGGTGGATGTCCTGCATCATTAATAAACAAACTACAGTTAGTCCAAAATGCAGCAGCCAGAGAGAAGATATCACCATATAACCCCAATCTTATCCTCCCTACACTGGCTACCTGTTAAGTTTAGAATCGACTACAATCTATTGCTACCTACCTACAAAACACTAAATGGTTTGGCTCCCATGTATCTATACAGTCTTCTAACACGCTACAATTCGACACGCTCTTTGAGATCTCAAAACTTTGGGCTTCTAGTAGTTCCTAGAATAGCAAAGTCCACTAAAGGTGGAAGAACATTCTCACATTTAGCTCCTAAACTTTGGAATAGTCTTCCTGACAGTGTTTGGGGCTCAGACACACTCTCCCAGTTTAAGTGCATATTAAAGACGTAACTTTTTAGTGAATCCTACACATAACACACATCACATATCATAACCTTGTGCTCCAGTACATCTGATCACATGCACATTATCAACTTGCGCTTGTTAATATTATGAACAGCAGCTATGCTAATTTCTCTCCACTGCTTCTCTTTCTCTACCCATCCCGAGGCATCCTGAGGTTGCGCCAGCTCAATTTATGTCCCACCTCATGAAAATTGTGACCTTTAAAGAAGTAGATGCCGAGCCCCCTAACATTCGGAACCATCTAGATACGTACCAGCGCCATTTTGATTCTACTTCAGGTGGAGTTTGGACATTGGACCTCTTTGAGTGTTTAAAGAATCTGGCATGGAGAAGCTGGTGTTGGATCTATGATGATCTCAAATGTTGAGCTATTTTATGAGTTGCTTAGTAACTCTTACTTTCCGGCACGTGGTAGCACACGGTAGTTCTCACTCTCTGTTTTTTTGTATTGTTTTAAGATTTATAATCACACTTTTGATATTACCCAAAAAAGAATGGGTTATCCTTTTGAGTCTGGTTCCTCTCAAGGTTTCTTCCTCATAACCTCAACGGTTTTTACTTGCCACAGTCACCCCAGGCTGCTCATCAGGGATAAATACATATAACTCACTTTAATTCTTAAATTCTGTAAAGCTGCTTTGAGACTATGTCTATTGTGAAAAGCGCTATAGAAATGAACTTGACTTGACTTATCCAATGCACACTTTTTTGCATCACATTGTTAATGTCAGGGTTGCGACCAGGTCCCAAATGCTGGATGCATAAAGGTTATGGTGAAACAGTTTGTAATAAATGAAACAGGCAGGGGGAAAAACACAGACCAAAATACCGGGTGTCCTTAAATACCGGGTGGCACGGGAAAAATGGCGAAATGGCTGCCGACCCGGAAGTGCATGTAGAAAAACTGGAAGTGCACGCCGCAAACCTGAAAGAGCCTGACAGTGCCAACTCCCTCCATGCCTGGCTCCAGATGTTTTGCATGTGTTTTGCATGTGTTTTGAAATGTGTTTTTAGTAATGCAACAGGAACCATTTTAATTCAATTCAATTCATTTTTATTTGTATAGCGCTTTTAACAATGAACATTGTCTCAAAGCAGCTTTACACAGATAATGTGGTGACTAAAAGTGAATATGTTCTTTATGAGTAAGTTTGTCCCTGATGAGCAAGCCGGTGGCGACTGTGGCAAGGAAAAACTTCCCGAGATGGCATAAGGAAGAAACCTTGAGAGGAACCAGACTCAAGAGGGAACCCATCCTCATCTGGGTTGCACCGAATGTCCATTTGTAGCAGATATACAATGTTGTGGGGTACAATGATGATGATCAGAAGCGAACTGTATTCCTGAGTCAGTGTAAGAGACTGTTGACATTAACTACAGTCCAATCCATCCTCAAAGCGCCCGTTCTTACCCTGGAATTTTATGGAACCACCCAAGGCGTTGATGAGAAACCGTCCCAAGGTGCACAGAGTGGCCTCCAGTCGAAGAGAACACTATCCAGAGGCAGACCTGGACAAAGTGGGAAGATCCACAGAGGGGAGAGGGGCAGGAACAGTGGTCACTGGAGCCTCAGAAGCAAGTTTAACTCGACCGAGAGAGAGAGAGAGAGAGAGAGAGAGAGAGAGAGAGAGAGAGAAGAGGGTGACAGGAAGAAAAGGATATGGATTATTAAGTGTCCTTATTGTATGAAAGTTAATGTCACTGTGCAGTTTGGACTCCGGCAAGACTCGCTATGGCAGCATAACTACAAGGGAGAACCAGAAGGTAATACAGACATGAGGGATCTCTGGGATAAGAGATGACCCACCACACCACCGTCAACAAACCTGAGTTGTTCCTATCCCAGTTCACCAAACACTCTATATCCATGTTCTCTCCAGATCTTAGCCTTTACCTAAGAAAAAATTTTAGGCGAAGCTCTGAGGTTGGGCATCCCCATCCCAGCAGGGCTCAGGGGTTTACTGCTAAGTTGTCTCGAAATTGTCACTGGGACCACCACGTGACCAGAGCTGGTAGTTGATCCCAGCGCTGTATGAGCTTCTGGAATGTCGAGGTAAACTCCGGGTGCTGTCGTTTGCCGAATGGACGGTTAGCTGCGTCCTGGGCATATATATATATATATATAGCACATATTTTAATCATCTACATCTACACTAGAGACTTATTCCCACAAAATGTCAAATAAACATCTTAGCTCAACAATCACACAACAGTTTTATTCAGTTTATATTCTTTCAATAAATCCACGCCTCTATGAAACTATCCGATTGTTGAATTCATAAGCACTGTGGTGTACAGTATAAGCTTTTAAAAATGCTAGGACTTTTGCATATTTGTTAAAATCTTTGTGCTTCTTTAATAAGAAATAATGCATTAGTACTTCTACTGTATATCCTCTCGAGCATTTAATTGGCTGTCAGAATATGCCACTTAGGGGCTGGTGAATTTTGTGAATCTATTACTTCTTACTTGAAATAGATGTGTGTAGTGTTTTTTTTTAAGCATTAGCTTTTAAAATTCACCCAATTAGTATACCATTGCAGTTGCTAGCTTCAACTTTTCTAAGTAATGATGGCTTTATTTATTCTTGTGTGCAGCTGTGATATATTTCCTGTGAATGATCTAAACATTGTAGGGATGTTACGACATTGCTATAGAGTAGACAAAAGACTGTAACATGTGCATGAAGCCTCAGGCATTCAGGAAGTCAAAAAATGTCAAATGTCAAATGTCTTGTATAGTGGAATCCCCCTAAAACTGTGAGTGTTTGTTACGATGAATGTTTACATTAAAAAAACATCTGAAAGTGAAAAAAAGAGAAAAGTTGTTGGTAATGCGTGAAACATGCATCAATAAAAGATTAAAGATGGATCTTTTTTGTCACAATGACGCACTTTACATTCCTTGTCAGTCTTTATTGCTAGTTAACAACAATGTTTTAATAACTGCTGGTTATGTTGCAGCTGGATTTAATTCAATTCAGTTTTAATTGTAAATCATTTTTAACAATGAACTTAATCATAAAACACTTTTGCAGAAATAAAAAGATTATGGACATAGATTTAAAAAACATACATTTATCCCGATAAGTTTATCCCTAATGAGCAAACCCGTGGCAAATGTGGTGAGGAAAAACTACCTGAGACTTCATGAGTAAGAAACCCCAAGCACCTTCTGCTATTCGCACTAGATCTCTGCAATGGTTTCAAAATGGCGAACTTTGAACTGGATCTTCATCTTCAGGAAGAGGGCAAAGTCTTCAGGAGCCAAATCTGGCTAGTAGGGTGGGTGTGGAAGTGAGATCATGTTGTCATGTTTGAGGAGAGACATAATACACAGCTCCTGATGTACACAGGATGATGTCTTTTGGCACACTGATTTATGAAGTTCGGTGCTCTCTGTGATTGCTCCTTTATGCTTCCATTAGAAGTAGTCTTCAGTCTTAAACTACTCTTGAAACCTTTTGATATCACCTCATATAGTGTATCTTTTGGTTTTGTAATGGTACCATATACAGTAAATTTTGTCTTTGCCTTATCTCGACCTGAAAGAGCAATGCGGCGGTGCTTTAGTAATTTTATCTGGCCAGCTCAAGAAACTTTCCATCTGTAAAATCGGTATAAACAGAAACAGCTTACAAAGCTTCACCTTTCAACACTATTAGACTCATAGATCACCAACATAGCCAAGAAATCTCTTAGCTGGAATGCATTCATTTTAGCTGCTAAACAATGAATCCTGATTGTCTCCTGACAGCATAAAATAGAACATAGAGAAACAAATTGACACCAGAAACACTAAATGCCTGGCAAACAATTTCACTCAAAACATATTTAATGTGTTTCAGGATGCTGCTAAGCTTCTATCCGCTGCAGGGTGTGTGTTAATGCACAGTGTGATTTATAACTACGTGCTATAAATCACGCTGAGTGACACTTTAAACTAACTCCAGCCGGCGTGTGCCGTCATATCCCCACTTTTAAACCACGTTTCGTTTCAAGGCATCCTCATGAGGCGCTGAGTAAGGCACAGCATGTATAAGCAGCAAAGTTAACTGTCTTCATCCTGTCACACAGTCTGCATACAGACGACGAGCAACAAACTCAATGTTTTTTTTCCTGTGAAGACTTCTTATTGGAATTTACACCTCGTAATTAGCGTTTAATCCCAACTCCTATGAGACCGTGTTTGCTGCTTACATTTCAAATGGATGAGATGTACACAAAAACGTTTCTCAGTTGGTTCAGCACACAGGAAGAAAAACATTCACTTCATTCCTTAGCATTGAATAGCAGTTTCAAGAGAAAATATGTGAATAATTTGTCTCTCTTCTGCAAATATATAGTTATTGCAAAAAAAACTTGACATTATGTACAGGAAAAAGGTGAAGCTTTAAGGTATGAGGGACAAGGTTGTTTATTTTGTATACATACTTATTTACCTTAGTGATGTAATACTGTATAGTGAAATGTTTTTTTTTTTTTTCTTAGTTACTTATCCCACAGTGCTACAAGAAAATATACTCATAAAATACAACATAATGAATTTACATTAGTGAAATTTGGTAGATGGCCTTATCCAGAGCAACATGCATTTATCTCATTCATATAACTGAGCAAATATAGTGATAAGGGGCCTTGCTCAGGGGCCCAAGTGTGGCAGCTTGTTGTGGCTGAGATTTCAGCTCACAGCATGAGTGAACAAATCCAAAGTCCAATGCCTTCACCACTAAGCTACCACTAAGTTAAAAATAATATATATAAGTTGGGGATTCATTGTCCCCTAATTTCCTAATAGCGCATTCTTAATATCTATATATCAGTGACGGGTTGTCAGGGCTAGCAAAGCCTTCTCTGCTGGCCTAGACACGATCAGAAGCACTGACCTACTTTTACAACCCAAATTCGAATATTTGTTCAATGAAATTGTATTAATTTATTCCCAAAAGTTTATTCTCTTCATTTTGTAGTGTTTCTCTTTGCTACACTGCTTCCAGTACATGTATGTGGACGTTAGATTTTTGTTTAATCGGATTTCAGCCTCTATGTGCTACTATGTCAATCTAATCTGCCCAGAGCCTTCAAAGTCTGTCCTGCTGGCCTTTTTACTTTAGTCTCTATAATAAATAAATCTGTTTCTTTAACCAATCAGATTTCAGCTACCTGGCCCAGAATATATAGTATTTTTCCATGCTCTGATTGGTTGGTCAGAGCTAAACTGTTACAGCCAAGTTCGACTGGCAAAACATGTGTGTAGCGCTGCACACATTAATACATCTAAGTTAAACTTTTTTATTCCTACGGAGGAAGAGAAATTGATTTGGTCTTGGACATACTTAAAAATTTATTTTCCAGGAAATCTAGACATCGTGAGGAGGTCGGCCAACCACAACCACTGGAATACATCCTCTGAGGAGCAGTACAAATTATGAATATACCTCTGGTGAGTAGGTTGTTATATTGCGTTTTTGTATAGTATTGATGGTTTCTATAATTGCGATGTGATAGTGGTGGAATATATATATATATGTATTATGAAATACATTAAGGAAATATATAAGAAATAATAATATAACAATATTAACAATAAACAATTTTAGAACATAATCAGAAACTAGGTACAAATTCTGCAAGACAAATGAATGATGATGAATTATTGGTAAAATAGTTTTTATTATCTCTATATCTCTATATTATCTTTATCTCTTTTTATTAAAATATTTAAACTTTGCAAAATGACAATATAAAAACTTGTCCTTAGTCTGTCTGTTGGTCCTCAGGATCTAGTAGCATTTTCATAATGGAAGCACTTAATCAAAAAGCCTCTGAACACTAGCATAAGAACCATTTAAGTCTTACCTGTACAAGTGTTTTCAATGCCAGGGCCATTTTTCATTTATGCTTAAATCTAGAAAAATCTATAGTAACATGTAACCTTGCTGGATCTTATTTAAAAATCTTAACTGTAATATAATATAAAACCCATAATACGCCATCAATTGCTATTATTATTATTATTATATATTTTTTTTCCTTGTTTGATCACAACCTTCTATTGTTCTGGAGGCAACCAAAGCTTAGTGCAATCTGGCAGCCCAATGCATGAACAAATTCGTTTAGTCTTTGATCAGGGACTTGCTCAAGCCGAAAGAGCTCTGCATCTGTCAGCGATCAAAAGCCAACACGATCAAATCCGTATAAACAGCGTCAGCAGGAATCGAGTGCCAATTTGGAAAAAGGAACATATTTGGTGATAAACCAGGCCCAAATACTAGCGTGGGAATGTAGGATATGTACAAGATCACTGATTCATCTGTCTTTCCCATATCAGCACATGAAACACCTGAGTGGTATACATTGTTCTTTGGGCTTTTGAGATGAACAGCACACAGAATGCGGTCAAACCAGATAAAAACAACATTCGGGTCTACTTCTGTCTTCCAGAATGGGCTTGAGAAACTGTTCTTGTGCTCGGGATTGAATTGATGCTGCAGTGATTTTTGTCTGACCAGCTCACAAAACACAAACTCACATCAAACAGAAGCAGTTTTTAAAGATTTAGCTTTCAAACTGATACCGGCATTAATTCCACTAGACTCCTAGATCTTTTGGATCAAATAGCTGGCCAACTACCCGAGAACTCTCATGAATGTTTTGTATTTTGTTACTTCGAGGCCAACATTTGTTTTTAGATAAAAACAATGATTTTAATTAATTTTTATTTGTAGACTGTTTTTTAACAATGTCTTAAAGGAGCTAAATATAGTGGTTGTATATATGAGTTTGTTTCTAAGAATTGTAAGTTCATCCCTAAAGATTGTGCCAGTATCAACTGTGGCAAGCAAAAACTCCCTGAGACTTTATGAGGCAAAAACCATAAGAGGAACCAGACTCATCCCTGGAAAGGGAACGTGTAGTCATCTGGGTGATCCATTCATTACAGTTCCATCATTGTTGCGATGTACTTTTCAGTGTCGCAGACTGTTAATATTAATAACAGTAATCCATTAATCCAAATCATCATCAAAGTTCTTATGTTGCTCAATAACTTTAGACTGTTGATGTGGAAACATCCCCAGCTGCACAGAGTATCTCCAAAAAAAGAGAAATCCAAACAGGTGTAGGGTGTTGGGATGAATTGAGCAGATCCAAAGAGTAGAGAAGAACAGGAACACTGGTCACTGGTACCTCAGGAGCAAATGAGACCTGATTGTTGTTTGAAAGTGAAAAATACAGACTCAAGGTACAAATTTACACCAGAACCACTCAACACCTTACTAAAGAATTTGATTTATTCTCTTAAACATTCACCTGATTTGTCATATTTTTACAGACTGCCCACTGAATGTTAGTGATGGGATACTTGTGAACGATTTGATTAATTTGAATAAATCTTTTATAAAACTCAGACTAGCGAGTTGTTTGATAAAGTAATTCATTGGTTTTGTGTTGGCTGAACATGTGTTGCGTTATTCAAAAATGATTTGTTCACCTTCCAAGACTTCCAGACAACTTTGGAAGACTTCTGTTTCCTGTTACAGAACTATTGCAGTTTTCACATCACAAACGAAGAGCCGACACACAATGAACAAATCATAGTTGAATTGTAAATCAATCATTTCTGTTTATCATTTGTCTTTGGCTGCATAATCACTAGATGTAGAGTAGAATTTGGTTATAGAAAAGTGTTCATTTGAAATGTTTGTAACATTTCTGTTCGAGAAAAATTATATTTTTCTTTAAAAAAATTTTTTATTATTATCATTATTTATTCAGATTGATATTAGCTGGTGCGGTCACATTAATGTACAAAACCTTTGTGGCTGTTACGAGACAAACAACTCCTAATTTTATGTACAGAAAATTATATGAAATGAACAAATTACTATCTGAGACAACTCGCGAGTCCGTTATTTTATAAATTTGGTTAAAAATGACAAATCATTCATTAACACCAAATTACTACAGAAAAACTGGATGATGTACAGTAACGTTATACTGTGACTTGGTTTGGAAGAGTCCAAATACGTATTTTACAAGGATGAATATGTTCAGGTAGGAGTGCTGAATGAACTAAATATATGTAAATACAGTACATATTTAGTGAACAATACAAGATGTGATAGAAATTGTGAAATATTTTAATTTCATTTTATTTCATAGTTTAAAGTAGTTATAATGAGCAGGCCAGGAACAATGGTGTGTAAGTGCTTTAAGAGGTTTCCTAATGGTTTATAGAAGTTATGTATCTAAACCATGAGGGGTGGTGATTCGGTGGAATCTGAATATGAAGGGCGTGAGTTTAAATCCCAGCACCACCAAGCTGCCACAGATGGGCCCTAATCCTAAACTGCTTATTTGTAAGTTCTCTGGATAAAGGCATCTGCCAAGTGCCATAAATGAGATGATAAGGACATGTGTTTTAAATATGCTCTTTACTGTACATACGGTTATAACTACTATATCAACGAAACACAAACATCTCCCAGATTGTGGTTCTGAAGCAGTGTGTCTGGATTTCCTCTGTCTTCCAGAGCAAATAACTGCAGGATCATTAAATCTCTATTTTGAGTCCCTCATAAACCCAAACCCACACACATGGAAAACATCATCTCTGAACCCACACAGCGGTTCATGGAAAACTGAGAAATATTAAAATACAACCCACTGTGCTTTATGCTTTTTTGCTTTATTTGTAAATGTT
This sequence comes from Silurus meridionalis, assembly GCF_014805685.1. NCBI lineage: Eukaryota > Metazoa > Chordata > Actinopteri > Siluriformes > Siluridae > Silurus > Silurus meridionalis. The sequence continues at coordinate 26,166,735 of NC_060889.1, read as the reverse complement.
TGTCGGGATGGGCATTTATACCACTTTCCCTTTTTTTTGTTCAGTAAGGCAAAATTCCAATAAGGACAGAAAGAAAATTACATAAAAAAGTACATAAAACTTTCCAAACACACACATTTTGTGTTCAGTGGGAGCCTGCAGATGCCCAAGGCAACACACTGCATCAGGCCTTTCTACTGTTTCCACCAAAAACATGTTCACTGTCATCAGTCAGATTTTTATCTCAATTCATAACATTTTAAAAAGCACTAGCGATAATATTCATGTGAATACAATGTGTTTTGTAATTATTAGCAGGAATATTTCTTTTTTAATTTCATTTATATTTAAACAATTTGTTTTATTATTATTTTATTAAAAAAAGCAACTCTGTAGATATCCGGATACCAAAATAATGGGCTAAAAATCCAGTTTTTATCCATGTTTTATATTCTGTCAGCTTGCTATACTTTCGAAAATCTTGTCTTTTCTTTTTTCCTTTCCCAGAACTCTTTTAGAAAGCTGAAGGATTTTTGTTCGAATCATACAAATTTTTTTTATTTTAGAAAAAGCTGGATCCCTTTGATCAAGCCAAGAAACCAGACCCATCCTAAGAAGCCCCAAGGAACTTTGTAAAATGTTTTAGACTGCTAATAAAAAAAAATAATAATAATAAAAAAGAGAACAAAATGCTAACATGATCCTCCAAATGGAGATCTGTTTCCTCCAGCTGCTTGCTTGCCAAAACCTGAAGCTAAGCAAAGAGAATATAACTTTTCTCTTGTAGCTGTCATTTTTAATTCATTCGGCTATTATCTCCAGTACTTCCCACAGTGCAATTTCCACCTACTGATTTCTTTTCCACTCTTTTCTTCACTGATTAACAGCAAGTCTTATTTTGACAGTGTGCAATTATTTAGGTAAAACTGCAATGACAGGAAAATTCAGGCTTAAACTGACGCTATAGATATACCGATCAGCTACAGCATTAAACCCACTGACAGGTGAATTGAATACTATTTTTATGTTGTCTTGTTACAAGGGTACTTTTTAAGGGGGGGGTTGGAATATTTTAGACACCAAAATAACTGTCAGGTCTTAAAATTGATGTGTTAGGAAAAGAAAAAATGGCCAAGTGTAAGGATCTGAGAAGGCGATTTGTACTAGCTACTGTAGATAATTAAGATAGAGCATCTCTAATACAACAGATCTTGTGCGGTGTTTTCCTTGTATATTTATACTTACAGCATTTAGCAGACTCTCTTTGCCAGAGCAACTTAACACCTGAGCACTTTAAGGTTAAGGGCCTTGCTTAAAGGCCCAGCAGTGGCAGTTTGGTAGTGCTGGGAATTTAACCCATGACCTTCCAAATCCAGTGTCCTATTCCTTAACCACTGACTTAGTACCTGCCTGGAATGAAGTGGATAACTACCACCTGCCTGGAATGCAGTGAATAGAATGTAGTGGATAGACCATGAGTCTAGCGGACCATGCGGTGAGATTTAAGAGACTGTTATGTCTTTGTTTTCACACCGCTATTCAGTTAGATGGGCTAGCTGCGTTTCGTGCTGACAAAAATGTACGGTTGGACTCGGGATGGTGGCATGTGCATTTATATCAACAAGATCTCATTGTTAGTGAACTTTGTAACTGTAGGTTGCAGATCATATTATTTACCCCGGGATTCACCACTGCTTTCATTGTCGGAGTGTACATTCCCCCCCAGCGCTAATGCTAAGGAGGCACTGTGTGAGCTTTATGGGGCTATTAGTGACTTGCTGAATGTTCACCCCAACAGACTGTTTATTATTGCCGGAGATTTTAACCATGCAAATATCAAATCAGACTGCTTCAGACGCTCTAAAACGGCATCCAGGCAATCACAAAGTACAAGTTCACAACTTCACCCGCTTGTGACCGTTATGCCTCCCTCCCAGATGTGCAGAACGACTTCTACGCCCGCTTTGAGGTTCAGATTTACATGGCGGCAAGGAAGACCACCCCTCGTCACAACTACCAGGTGCTCAGTTATCCACGGCTGAAGTGAGAAAAACTCTATGCAGAGTTACACCACGGAAGTCTGCTGGACCAGATAACATTCCTTGCAGAGTGCTCAGGGATTGTGCAGAACAGCTGGCAGATTTTTCTCACTGACATCTTCAACCTCTCCCTGAGCAGTGCCATTGTTCCTATGTGCCTCAAGACAATGACCATCGTCCCAGTGCCAAAGAAGTCTACTAAATAACTGTCGTCCTGTCGCACTCACACCCATTGAAATTAAATGCTTCGAAAGGCTGGTCATAAAGCACGTCAAGACCCAGCTTCCACACTCACTGGACCCCATGCAGTTTGCGTATTATCCAAACCATTCCACAGATGATGCTATCACCATGACCCTCCATCTGGCCCTCCCTCTGCAACTGGATCCTGGACTTCCTGACTAGAAGACCTCAGTCAGTCTGGATCAGGAACAGCATCTCAAGCACCACCACTCTAGGCACTGGGGCCCCTCAGGGCTGTGTGCTCAGCCCTCTGCTGTTCACTCTGCTGACTCACAACTGTGTAGCAATTCACAGCTCAAACCAGATCATTAAGTTCGCCAATGACATGACTGTGGTGCGTCTCATCAGCAAGAACGAGGAGTCAGCATACAGAGAGGAGGTGCAACAGTTAATTGCCTTGTATAGAGCAACCAACCTGTCTCTGAACATTAACAAAACCAAAGAGATGGTTGTTGACTTTAGGAGAGCACAGAGTAGCCATTCTCCACTGATCATTGACAGATCCTCTGTGGAGAGCATCAAGAACTCCAAATATGTTGGTGTTCCTCTGGAGAAAAACTTCACCTGGTCAATCAACACCAGCTCCATCAGCAAGAAAGCCCAGCAGCTTCTCTACTTCCTGAAAAGGCTGAAAAAAGCCCATCTCCCTTCCCCCATCCTAACCACGTTCTAAAGAGGGTCCATCGAGAGCATCCTGAGCAGCTGCATCACAATTTTTTGTTTTGTGTATCTGTCCCACACTTGTCTTGTGTTGTTTATTTGTCTTTGTGTGATGTTGCTCTATGTTGTTTTATGTAGCACCAGGATTCTGGAACAATGTTGTGTCATTTCACTGTGTACTGTGTCTACTTTAAATCGTTAAAATGACAATAAAAGCTTATTGACTTCCTCTAGTACAAGAAGTGGTTCAAAGGACAACCAGTGATAAGGCCATGGGCACTCAAGACTCATAGTTGCATTTGTCGAGAGAAGTTCATGCTGGCGCTGATAGAAAGGGGCGGTGGAGCTGCAAAGCCTATACACCACTAAATCCACCTACAGTGGACACATAATCATCAGATCTGGTGTTTCACTTACCTGTAAAGGAGATTATACCACGAGGCAATATGGTAAAAAAAGAACGCAAGCTGGTGGGGGAAGTGTGATACTTTGGGTAATGTTCTGCTAGGAAACCTTGGGTCCTGGCATTCCTGTGAAAGTCACTTTGACACATTCCACCTCTCTTAACAGACCAAGTTACACCTCTTAATGGTATTCCTTCCAGCAGAATAGTAATCCCTGCATGCGCACACTGTACATGAATGGTTTGAGGAACATGACAATGAGTTGATTGACTTCAAAATGCCCCAGATCTCAATCCAATTGAGAACTTTTGGGATTTGTTCCACCAAAAAGTACAATCTATAGAGACCCTACCTCATAACTTCTGCTGCTTTTCCAGATATCAGATCTTCAAAATTCTTGTGGCGGCGAAGTTCAGATTTAAGTTCAAGTTTATTTAGATAATGATTTTCACAGAACAAAACATTTTAATATGAGAGAATTATGTGTTTATCCCTAATGAGCAAGCCTAAGGTGACTGTGGCAAGGAAAAATTCCCTTAGATGGTTTAAGAAAAATCCTTGAGAGGGACCAGACTCAAAAGGGGAACCCATCCTCATTTGGGTGATAAACCAGTCAGAGTTATTTTGGTATTAGCATAAGGAGGACCTTATATATGTATATGTTGCGGTAGCACCTTGGTCTTGGGGAAACATTGTTTCATTTCACTGTGTACTGCACATATATTGTTGAAATGACAATAAAACCTACTTGAATTGATCCATCACTGCCTCATGTGGAAATCACTCCAAAATTCTGTCATCTTGATACTGTTTTGATAGATAAAATGACGATTCTAAGGAGCTCAGGCTTAAACAGAAAAGCGATACGTTTGATAGTTTGATCTTCCTTAGAGTTTTCCCCACAATCCTCATACACCGTTACACACATTGAATTATAGATCACACACTGCTGTCAGTCACTTGTCCTGACATCACTTAATCAGCCAGAAACATTTAATGCTAATTTCTCATCTGCGATGACAGAGTAATGATGTGGGCCTGTCGTCTTTACTGAAGGATGGATAAGAAGCACTTCAGATGACAGGCTAATAAGTATTTAGGTCTGGTTGAGATCTTGAGAACGGTAAGCCGACTGAACAATGAAGTGAGACAGCGTTTTTTCTAGGATGTATACCAGACTCTACGTTTATTTTTGAACAGGTATACAAAAAAACTTGAACTGCACAAAATTTTGCCTCAACAAAAAATATGTTTAGGGTGGTTTTTGGTTCTTGCTTTATGATGTTGATCTCACGCATGCTACAAGGGCATAATGTTCTGCTTTAGAATGTCACAGTACATGTTGGAATCCATGTTTCCCTCAATGAACCGCAGCTCCTCAGTAACAGAAGCACTCATGCAGCCCCAGACCATGATGCTACCACCACCATGCTTGACTGTAGGCAAGACACAATTTGTTTGGTTCCACTCACCAGCTCACCACACATGCTGGACATAATTTGAGCCGAACAAATTTATTTTAGTCTCATCAGACCACAGGACATGGTTTCAGTAGTTTATGCTCTTGGACAGGTTAACTTTATAAAACTATTTGCCTGCTTTCCAGTGAACCAGCTTCAGAAGAGTCTCTTCTGGAACGACAGCAATGCAAACTGACTTGTTGCACCTTGCGCCGAACGGTCTGAGCACTGACAAGCGGACCTTCCGCTTTTGAAACCTCTAAAGCAATGCTGACAGCACTCGTGTCTGTTTTCTCATCTATTTAACTTCTATGATGGACCCTTGCGAAGTCTGTTCTGAGTGGAACCCGTATTAAAAAACCTCTGTAGGACCCTGGCCACTGTACTGTAACTCAGTTTCAGGGTGTTACTTATTTTCTTATAGCTTTGGGCATCTTTGTGGAGAACAAAAATTCTAAGTCTCAGATCCTCAGAGAGTCTTTGCCATGAGGTGCCATGTTGAACATCCAGTGGTTAGTATGAGAGAAGTGTACTCAAAGCACCAAATTTTAACTGCTTTAATACAAGATACACAAATTTGTATGGTCCTGTTAAGCAGACAAAAACATGAACATGATGAATAGTACATGTGGCTTTGCATGGCTAAACCATGTGAAGCTGTTAATTGGTTTTCCATCTATATATTTCGCTGACACGGTACACAGTAAAATGAAAGATTGTTCTTTAAGACCCTGGTGCTTCTAAAACAACATACAGCTACATCGCACAACACAGAACTATGGACTTAAATAATTTGTACTAGCCACAAGTGTGCAATGTAGTGCAAACAGACAATGCAAAACATAACAGGACAGATACACAAAATACACAAAATAGCAACATTCTGTATAAATTCTGCAATATATATCATACAGTGCAATGTGGAAAAATAAGAGAACTGTAAATAAAATGGGTACTTTTCAACATTATACACTGTATAGCAGCAGATGGTGGCAGTTTGAAATATGGGCAAAATTGCAACAGCAGCAATTAGCAAAAGAGCATGTAAACACTTATAATACCGGTGGTGCAAGAGACATGGATGGATAATAAATAAATTGAGTATTTAAGTGTGTGTTTGAGTTCGATGAGCCATTTAAATTACATTTTGTATTTCCTGTTGCAGTTACGATTTGACCCTGGTTTCGTTTCTGGACTCTGTATGTACATTGTCTGACCTTTTGCTTCTTTTTGTCTACAGGGTTTGAAAAATTGTTTGGTTTTGTCTTTTTGATAATAAAGACTCATCTGCACTTGCATTCTCTTACAAGGGCTTGACTTTACCTGACAATATACTTTTTTTTAAATATATATTTAACCCCAAAATAGTGAAGGAAAAAAAAAAAAACAAGAACGAGAAGTGAACAAACATAAAGAAGTAACTTGTTCTATGTACTCTCAGCAACATTAATTATAACCTAGACATAATTACAAATTATAATTATCATTACTTAAAACATTTCCTGGTTGCTTGGTTGCATGGCTTACTTGGTTTGTCTTGAATTCAGGATAAATAATCATCTGTCTGATTGAAGCTACTTTACTGATAAATACTATCTACTTCTTCTTCTTTCGGCTGCTCCCATTAGGAGTCACCACAGAGGATCATTCATCTCCAAACCCCCCTGTCCTCTAAATCTGCCTCTTTCAAACCAACTACCTGCATGTCTTCCCTCACCACATCCATGAACTTCCTTCTGGGTCATCCTCTTTTCTCCTTCCTGGCATTTTCCTACCGATATACCCCATGTCCCTTTTCTGCACATGTCCAATCCATCGCAATCGCTCTTCATCACAGAGAACCACTTATTTAGGCATAGTATGGAATTCGACCCTTATGCAAGCACATCTGTCCCCTGCTTGTGTTAAATCCATTCTTGTGGCTGTCAAGTGTTTGAGGGAAGGCCAGTCACTTACTATGAAGCAGTTTCAGAGACTGCTGGGTCTGATGGCAGCCGCATCCATTGTGGTTTCACTTGGCCTTCTGCACATGACCCCTTCAGTGGTGGCTCAAGACCCGGGGGTTTTCCTGGAGAGGAAATACGCTCCGTACCATCAAGGTCATGTGGCGAGTTTTACGTGCCTTAGATGTGTGGAGGGATCCCAGGTTCTTGACTCAGGGCCCCGTGCTGAGAGTTCCTTTTTTATTGCAAAATGCGTACAACAGACGCGTCTCTCATGGGGTGGGAGGCGGTCATGAGTGGCCATCCCGTCTGAGATCTCTGGAGGAGGTCCCATCGAACATGGCACATAAACTGCCTCGAGATGCTGTCCATGCTTTAGGTTCTGAGGCATTTTCTCCCAGACCTCAGAGGCCACCATGTGTTGGTCCATACGGGGGGTCTGCTATCTCACCTCCTGTACAAGCTGGCATGACAGATCCTCTTGTGGGCCCAAGGAAAGCTGCTCTCCTTGAAGGGGAATGGCAACTCACCATAAGGTGGTGGAGCAAATCTGGGAACAATTTTACAGAGCTCAGGTAGATCTGTCCCTTTCAGGAGGCATGTTCTAGCTCAGGCAGGGGGTACACTACGTACATACGCAACCTGGAGCCGTTTTTTTATAAAAACTTCAGCCAAGGTCAAAACAGAAAGTAAGTTGCTATATAGATGTTCCAGAACATTAAGTGTTAACGAATAAATGTGTAATGTGCTGATTATTAATAGCTTTGGTTTAGAAAGAATTAATTACCTTATAAATATGCATTTTTAGGAAAATATAAACATGTGAGTGATAAGTACAGCTCCACTTTGCTTTCTTCCACATCACATGAACCATTTATTAATTATTATCGTATAACAGCACTCCCTAAAGTGTTTTATTTCTTGCTTGATCCTAAACACTCCTAATTTCTCGGCTGGAGTCTATATAGAGATCTGTGTTCTGTGTTATTTTTTTCTTTACTTGAAAACTCAAGCCCTCAGTGACCCACACAGGTGGTGTGAGAAACCTGCAAGATTCTAGTAGCAAGACTCAAGCAGAACAATCCACCCACCATCGCCTTCCTCTCCAACCTTCACTCTCATTCCTCAAGCTGATGCCTTCATTGATTTCAGTTTTGTCTGGCATTACCGGTGCACACACGAGATGATGGTGTTCGATATCAGATGGAGTCGAGAAGTGAAAGTTTGAGACCCGAAACCTCAAAACAATGTGTGTGTAGGGAGAGTGAAAGAACAACTTCAATTTAGAGCTCATGTAACTTCAATTCACACTTTTTTTTTGCGTAAACCAGAGAGTTATTGTTTTATCCTCTCACCCATTAAAATCCTACATTGTATGCTCAGGGGGTTACTTATTACAATGAAGTCAGATTAGCGCATTGTGAGATCTCTATGCCATGAAACAGAGGTGATGGAAACCGAAAGGCTTGACTTGTTTTTGCATTAATAATTAATTAAAGCTCGATTCAACTCCTGATTCCAGAGCTTTTATTTTGCTTTGATTGACAGCCAGTAACCCAAAAAGATTTCGAAAGATCAATGCTCTTGCTAATTTTACAAAATGAACACTTGCCTTTTGTGGCATTTTATAAATCCCAAAATCTCTCATCGCTCCTAAATGAATTCACTCATAACTGTCTTGCATAAAAAGCCCACACTTTGTTGATGTTGCTTATGGTGCAGTAGTATATGAGTCAAATGGGTTTTTTATGCAGAGAAAATAATAAATATCAGCATTTTTTAAATTTTAAACCAAGCTTGCACCACAATCCTGCTTCATAATTAAATAATCTAAAAATGCATAAAAACCATGGTTAACTGACTTTGTTGTGATTTGGGAAATGGTTTATGTTTAAATGATTACAGGCATTTTTGAGTCTTCTTGGAACCATTAACCCAGTATACCCATGATTATTGTCCTGCTGTACTATTGTACTGGTTTATATATACTGTATATATATATATATATATATATATATATATATATATATATATATATATATATATATATATATATATACAAATATACTTGACTTTTTACACCGATATTAGATTTATCCACAAAGTGTTACCTCAAATTTGTAGCAAACAAATTGTAGTAGTAACATATATAAACATTTCTTCACTTTAAATTGGAGACCCAAACCTGGAGAACCAAACCTGAAGACCCCAAATCCACTACATGGAGTGGAAGATCTCCTCTATAGAGCTAAAAATCTATTAAAAACCTTTGCGATGAATGTGAACCCTGACTGCATCCCAGGCCTCCTTACCTCACCTACATAAGTTCCTGACTTTATTAGGAACACCCTTGTGGCTGAATGAATCTTCACATTTTCAAATTTTCAAAATCTAGTGAGATATCTTCCCAGAAGAATGGATGTTATAACAGCAAATGGGGACTAAATGTGAAATGGAATGTTCAAATACACCTCTGCATTTGGTACCTGGGCCTTCAGTGGGGACTTACCCGACTTAATCCACCTCTTAATACCACCACTATGACGTCGCAATTATAGAAACCATCAATACTATACAAAAACGCATTATACCAACACGTGGCATTGCAGAGAGAGAGGCTTTTCACATATGGAGGGTGAATACCATTTTACTAAAGCAAGCTCCAATCTTCTACACTACAACCGCAACTGTGCCACCCACATGATCTGGAGCAGTTCAGAATCAATATTTGTCTTATAACGACAAAAACATAAAAAATTTTAATAAAATACAACCTACTCAACAGAGATGCATAGTCATAATTTGCACCGCTCCTCAGAGGCTGTAATCCAGTGGTACCTCGTATTCACTGGTCTGGAAGTGGTGAACAAACCCTTTCCCGGGCTGAGACAAACTAGCTAGCTTCAGGGTTGGCCGACCTCCTTACGATGTCTAGCTTTTCTTCAAAATGTATTTTTAAGTATGTCCGAGACCAAATCAATTTCTCTTCCCCGTAGGCATAAAAAAGTCTAACTCAGATTTATTAATGTGTGCAGAGTTCTATACACATGATTTGCTAGTCGAACTTGGCTGTGAGTTCCACTCTGACCAACTAATCAGAGGACGAAAAAATGCTGATGCTATTCTGGGCCAGCGAGCTGCCCTGTGAGGCGAATATGCAATCTGATTGGTTAAAGAAACAGACCCATTGCTAATAGAGACTAAAGTAAAAGAGCCAGCAAAACTGACTTTGAAGGCTCTGGGCAAATAAGAGTGACATGGCAGCACATAGAGGCTGAAATCTGATTTGACAAAAATGTTTACATCTACATACACGTACTGGAACCAGTGCAATGAAGAGAATAAACTGTTGGAAAAAATTAATAAAATTTGATGGAACAAATATTCAAATTTATGTTGTAAATGTAGGTCAGTGCTTCTAATAGTGTTTAGGCCAGCAGAGTAGGCTTTGCTGGCCCTGACCGCCCACCACTGAAGTACACTACATCATTTATAAATCTTTAACATAGGTACAGTGCCCTCCACAATTATTGGCACCCCTGTTTAAGATGTGGTCGTGGACTTCAAAAAATTCTCCTTTTTTTTAAAACAACATAGAACCCAAATGCAAAAAAAGAGAAAAATCCAACCTTTCATTTAAGTACATAACTTTGGTGGTAAAAAAATCATACATTTAGAAAAAAAAAAACTTGAAATCATGTGTCCCACAATTATTGGCACCTAACAATTCCCCTTTTTATATATTTTTCTGTAGTTGCTAAGGTTGGTCAGGGTATCTAGGGACTTTTAATTAGTAATTCATGATTTCCTGTTTCCTGGGGTATAAATATGACGTGACACAGAGGCCTAATTCTCTTACCCATTTGTCAACATGGCAAAGACAAGAGAACACACCATTCAAGTAAGGCAGATGTGTGTCGACCTTCATAAGTCAGGCAATGGCTACAAGAAAATAGCCACTCGCCTTAACTTGCCGGTATCTACAGTCAGAGGAATCATTAAGAAGTTTAAAACAACTGGAACAGTGACAAACAAGGCTGGAAGAGGTCCCAAGTTTATCTTGCCACAACGCACAGTGAGGAGGATGGTAAGAGAAGTAAAAAAATTTCCCAAGCTCACCGTCACAGAATTGCATCAAAGAGTGGCATCTTGGGGTCACAGAGTCTCCAAAACAACCATCAGACGCTCTCTACATGCCAACAAGCTGTTTGGGAGGCATGCAAGGAAAAAGCCTTTTCTCACTAACACTCACAAACGTAAACGTCTGGAGTTTGCTAAGCGGTACTGGGACTTCAACTGGGATCGTGTGCTTTGGTCAGATGAGACTAAGATTGAGCTTTTTGGCAACAAACACTCTAAGTGGGTCTGGCGTAAAACAAAAGATGAGTATGCCGAAAAGCACCTCATGCCCACCGTGAAGTATGGTGGAGGATCTGTGATGCTGTGGGCCTGTTTCTCTTCCAAAGGCCCTGGGAACCTTGTTAGGGTGCATGGCATTATGAACACTTTGATATTTTAAATAAAAACCTGATGGCCTCTGCCAGAAAGCTGAAGATGGGTCGTCATTGGGTCTTTCAGCAGGATAATGATCCAAAACATGTGGCAAAATCTACACAAAAGTGGTTCAGCAGTCACAAACTCAAGGTCCTCCCATGGCCATCTCAGTCCCCAGACCTCAACCCAATCGAAAACCTGTGGGGCGAGCTAAAGAGAAGAGTGCATAAGAGAGGACCCAGGACACTGGATGATCTAGAAAGATTGTGCAAAGAAGAATGGTCAAAAATCCCGCTCTCTGTGTTCTCCAATCTTGTGAAATGTTATAGGAGGAGATTAAGTGCTGTCTTGTTGGCAAAAGGAGGTTGTACAAAGTATTAACATCAGGGGTGCCAATAATTGTGGCACACATGATTTCAAGTTTTTTTTTTTTTTTCTAAATGTGTGATTTTTTTACCACCAAAGTAATGTACTTAAATAAAAGGTTGGATTTTTCTCTTTTTTTGCATTTGGGTTCTATGTTGTTTTAAAAAAAAGGAGAATTTTTTAAAGTCCACAACCACATCTTAAACAGGGGTGCCAATAATTGTGGAGGGCACTGTATATACTAGTATATACTGTGTTCTTCACTACCCATGGTCTTGGACATCTACTGTGGTGTTTGAAAATGATCACCTGTCAATATAACGGTCCTACTCTAGATTCTAATCAATAAAACACACTTCCTTTTTTTCTAAACATGGCAAAATTATATCATGTGGCATCTCAGATATACGTTGATTACCACATTCTAGGTGTTCATCAGCATTAATTACTAAAACTTGATATAACTGGGATATAACATTTCTCCCTGAGCTCATTTACACCCTCTCAGGTTGTTCTAATAGTCTCGGTTTTATTGTGCTGCACCCATGTGACACTGCGTCAATCATTTGTCCCAGAACGAGTGGTCCATTCATTGATTCTCTGTGTTTTTTCAAACATTCTGTATTGAGATGACAGATGAGATCAGTTCAGGCTCATTGGGCATGGGGAAAAATGAACGCACGAGCTCTGCCCCCCCTGCTCCATCTTCAGTTTGGTACAGTCTGTTAGATACAAATGAATAGAAGGTAAGGGAGGAGGTGGAGATAGGGGTGACTCTGGATTTATGGTGATGGAGACCCACGCACAACTGTCCGTCCTTAAATGGATTCATTGTAAGTAAAATTCTCACACCGGCTGATGGATGTGCACGGTGTGTGTATGTGTGTGTGTGTGTGTGTGTGTGTGTGTGTGTGTGTGTGTGATGATTGATCTAAGACATGGACAAAAGCCTCCCACACAAGCACATCATCAGAGACGGAGGAGAGGTTCATATAGGGATGCGCTTTTCAAAGGATAAGCTATTTATTAGATGTGGAAAAGGCCGGCGAAATCCAGGGACTTAGTGCCAATGACCCAATAATGCTGAAAGGATTTACCCTGAATAATGCACAGGCCATTTCCGAGAGAATAACAAATTCTTATAATAACAACACCAACACTTAGAAAACACTAAAGCCACAACACACTTTCCTGTGTGTGTTTTATTTCCCAATTCTTTCGATTCGACACCACTGAGATGCTCAATTAGGATCCTAAAAAAGAAGCATTAAATAGGTAATGATATTCTCTCACACTGCCCCTCCTCAAGGCCTGACATTTAGCTGTGAGCATCTCTGTGTGCGTGTGTGCTAGTGCATGTTAGTGTGTTTGTGTGTGTTTGTGTGTGTGTGTGTGTGTGTGTGTGTATGTAAGGCCAGGCTTGACATTTCCCTCTTATTGCTCTGCCTTTACAGCGATTGAGATCCATTAAGCTTATTACCTGCCCTGCTCCCCTGAACTCACCCTCCACTTACAACCTACCCGCTGACCTCGCAGTAAACACCACCATTGTCTTTCTGCCATGGAAACCAGGTTATAAGGGATGCTCTGCAGCGATCCTCATCATCAAGGCATTTTAGGCAACAATCTTCGTGTTCTTCTTTTTTTTTTAAACATAAAAAAGAAATTGGAAGCCTGGAAATTGACGTAAAATGGCTGTGCGAATAGATAACAATAATAATAATAATAATAATAATAATAATAATAATAATAATAATAATATAATTTAAAAAAGTATTTATTTGTTCAAAGTCCATTATTTAAACACATCACATTATATTCAACAAATTGATAACTTTATTAATTATTTATAAAATAACAAGCAAATATATAAATTATCAAATAAATAAATACATTGAAGATTAAGAAAAAAAAAAGAATCCTAAAAGGCAGTATTTGATATTTACATATATATATATATATATATATATATATATATATATATATATATATATATATATATATATATATATATATATATATATAAAGGAGATATGTGGACACACACATGCACACACACACACACACACACACACACACACACACACACTAGTATTAAAAAGTTCAGTCAAAATGGTATTTAAAAAAAAATAAAGGAGGAGAAAGGTTCCAGCTGACAAAATGTTACAAGTAACTCAAGGAATCACTTTTTACATCTGTGCTGAGCTGAAAAGCATCTTAGAAAGCAGAATAAATCAAAAACAAACCAACGCTTAATGTTGTAAGTTGTTTGGTTTTGCATTTTGTGTATTTTCATGATAATTATTGTTAATTTCTGTTTTCTGATGATGCACTTTGGTCCTGAGGGAACGTTGTTTTGTTTTGTTGTGTTGTGCATTTTAATGGTTAAAATGACAATATAAACCCACTTGACTTGAAGTTTGAGAAGACTGACATTGAAGAAGATCACCTCAGGTTCCACTCATGCTAACCCAGAGGATAAATATGAGGATACAGATCCTGGACATTTTGGGAAAAGACAGCTTTAATGCAATATTATAATTTCATATTATTTTATATGTTGTGTAAAGGTGTGCATGACTTTTAACCTCACTTCCACCTGTTCCAAAAAAACTTCAGAGCAAATCTTGCTTGTTTGGTGTTTAATTGTCCTTCAAAGCTAAATGATGATTTTTTACATTCAAATCCTTGTGATGTGTAGTGTTCTGTAATGTCCAGCACCTTGGAGAGTCACATTGCTATCCAGCAATACTCCAGTTTACAGTCAGATTACAAGCACAAAGACTGATTCAGAGCTATTTAAATATTTAGGATGTTACTAATGCCAAATTATGCTGGGAAAAAAACTAAATAAAACTCATGAAGAATATGAACTCATGAAGAACATCTAAAGGAAAATGCTTTCAATATATATTAATACATGTTTCTGTACATAATTATTACATAATTGTGTTGGGATTTTTTTGCCAATAATTCTGTTTTTTGTATTTCAGATCAGTTTGTAGAATCAAATCGAGTCAATTCAGAGAGAAATCACTAATTTCACACATCTTTATCTCTAGTCTTTCACAAGATGCATTTTCTTAGATCCATCCTACAAATTACAGATTCAGTATCTTAAATTCTAACTCGGCAAAATTTGCATCCTTGGAAAACTAAAATCAGATGCAGGCACTGTTCTATTATTTTTAAATAATAATAATAATAATAATAATAATAATAAAAACGATGAACCCCTTTTACTCTGTCCACGAAAAGTAGCTCATGGATATGAGCTTTTATGTTGCACGCTATGAGTTTCAGAATAAACAATTTGAGCTCAGTCTCCAGCTCGTCCACACTCAATGTAACAAGATATGTAGATTTGATCTTTGCTAATATTTAATTATTTCTTCTTTATGATTTCTTTTTATTCACAACAGTGACAGTGTAAATGCGCTGGAAATGTAATGTGTATAAAACTATAGAAAGGACTGATTTTATTACTTATGATTTTTATTAATAATTTATTTTTTATTATTTAAAAAATAATATTTTGAGACTAAAACAAAAAGCTTTCATTTTTATGAAGCATTATTTCCATTACGTACAACAGCTCTTTGGGAAGGAGAGTCCAATCACGTCAGACTGACCAGTCCCTGCTTAGAGTGGTTGGGCACAGCTAGACTGAAGGACAGAGGAGACAGGATTTGCTTTAAAGTCCAGGTTATAGAACCTGTCAAAGGTCATTGGGAAGACCAGCCCGCAGCATTGCAAATGTCTTGAAGGTTAACTCCAGAGGACCAGGCTGCAGAGGCTGCCACACTCCGAATAGAGTGCACTTTGACCCCAAAACGGTGCTCATGAGATTGCATCCACAATCCACCTACTAAGGGTTTGTTGCATACGAACAGCTGCGCTGACTTCCTCCACACTTCTGTCCTGTAGACAGACACAGTCGGTTAAGCTTCTCCTGGTTAGGGGCCTGAAAAGGAGAAAGATAGAATGCCTGCAGCACGACATGTCATGGGAGAACCGAGGGCAAAATAGGAACATACCCAGGTCTGGGGTAGAGAAAGGCACTGGCCATACCTGGGATAAAGTCCAGGAGGGACGGGGCCACAAAGAGAGCCTGAAGGTCTCTGACCCTCTTCAAGGAGGAGATAGCCAGAAGAAAGGCGGTCTTGACTGACAGAAACCTAAGGGTCAGCCTCCGGGTGCCATGCAGAAAATGTGTCTCCAAGGGGTTCTTGCCCAGCGACTGCTCAGCAAACGGAGCACAATAAGCCATGATGGCAGACACGTATACTTTCAGGGAGGAAGGAGACAACCCTGCGATGAACTGCTCCTAAAGGAACTCTAGTAATGAACCAAGAGGGCAGTTAACTGGGTCCAACTGGTGATGTTTGCACCACACAGAGAACAGGAGCCATTTAGCGGTATACAACCTCCTTGTGGAGATAGCTCTGGAATGGAGAAGGGTCTCTACTACCTTGTTTGAACGACCAGCAGCTAAGAGCTGTGCCCCCTAAGGGGTCACAGCCAAAGCCTCCAAAAATCCGGGCCGGTGTAAACCAGGGTACCCCTGCCTGGGAGAGAAGATCCCCTTGAGAGGAATCTCCCAAAGAGGTTGTTCAAAAAGGGCCACCAGGTCTGCGAACCATGGTCTGCCCGGCCGCCGAGGGGCCATCAGAAGGAGATGGGCTTCGTCATGGCAAACTTTCTCCAGAACTCCTGGGAGCAGTGCAATGGGTGGAAGGCCTACAGGTGCAGCCCGGTCAGGTCTGTACCATGAAGTCCAGCCAAGAGGGGCTGGGTGAGTGAGACAAAACCGGAGGGGAGAGTGCAATGTCTCTTGAGTCACAAACCTATTGACTAAATCCCTCATAGGAGAGTGCGAGTGGAGACGCTCCGGGGAAGTGTTTTTTTTTTTTTTTGTCTATAGCTGTAGCTACGTGTCCTAGTGCAGTTCTAGGGGCATCCTGAGAGTCAGCAAGCCCTCCAAATCCTCTACAGAACCCTGTACGAAGAGACTCAGTGGGCAGTACCTTGTAAAGTTCCTTGAGGGACAATGTGGAGGCTACCACGCAGGTTGCCAAAAGCGCTAGTCAAGTTTACTGGATGGACGCCAGTCTGCTGCTCAGCCGGCACATTCAGCTTGCCAACGGCTCAAGTCATTACCTCCACTAGCTCCTCAAACAGGATCGGCTGCAATGGCATGTCTATGGGCCCTTCAGTGTCCACCCCCCCCTCCTCAGAGGAAGAGAGGTGTAGCGTATCGCTTTCCGCGCAAAAGGGAAGCGAACGCCGAAATGCGTGCTTCTGAGCCTTGTAAGAAAATGCTGGATATAGCAGGAGAAAGCCCGATGCAAGCCCCATGACCTTAATTGCTGCTTGGCCTCAGCAAAAGCACGGCCAGAACTACGAGAAGTAAGAGCACACCCCCCAAGGAGACATGCAAGCACAATGTGCACAGCGCAATGAGTGCAGCATATGAGCTGAATGTGCACAGATTATGTGCAGAATGTGCGCAGAATGTGCACAGCCGGCTCCTTCAGGAACCAACCTAATGTGCTTCACTCCCAAACAAGTCTTTTGTGCACAGTCAGAACGATCTCTTTTTTCAGACATTTTCAGACAAAAACCTGTAAGGGGACAAACACATAGAGCGCTTCCTGGATTTACAGAAGCTAGCGTCAGCTCCACCACATGCGCGTTTTATAGCGTCCTGGTCGTAATGTCGCACCTCTCTGTTGGACAGATAACACACATGATTCAGATCGTGGACAACGCAGAAGCGTTCCCAAAGCATTGTTGATGCAGCTCGAGTTCCTGAAAGGGAACCTACTTTTATATAAAAAACAAACAAAAACCAAACATCACTCAAATGTCAAATAGTGGGGATGTGGTAGCTCAATGGTTAAGATATTAGACTTCTAATCAGACAGTTATGAGTTCAAATTCAAGGACCACCAGCTGCCACTGCTGGGCCCCTGAGCATGGCTCTGATTTTACTCAGCAATAGATGGGATCCCTTTTAAATGTAGTTCCCCATAAATTATCTCCTTCAGAACCCATCAAAAATGAATTGAATTTGCAGTCTTTGTTCCATTTCTGCATGTGTAAAAGCTGTACATTTATATATATATATATATATATATATATATATATATATATATATATATATATATATATATATATAAATTTTTTTTTAAATCAGCTATTATCCTGGAATCGATCTTGACAACATAGGTCTGGTTTTCACGTTGGCTGAGCTCAGGTGGGACTGCAGCATGCGCCAAACCGTTCCGCTCTTGGGGCTGGATGTCGAATAATGGGACTGGTTGAATTTGTCAGGTCGTTTCCCGTTTTAGGTTTCATGACGCCATGGGGGAAAGGAAGTCTGGGCAAGGTATATTGC